>NC_045434.1:125809579-125847803 GCF_002776525.5 Piliocolobus tephrosceles | reverse complement strand
AAAAAAAAAAAAAAAAAAAAAAAAAAAAAAAGAAACCGAGGCACAAGTTCAAGTGACTTTCCCAAGGTGATTTAATAAGTAAGTAATAGAGCTGGGTTTTGATTAGAGGCAGCCTGGCCTTGGAATTTATACAACCTCCTTGCTAGTAGCCTTTCAATTTCAATTCCATTTAATCTTTCAATTCAATTTAACTGCATTTACCGAACAGCTGCATACTAGACACTGTAAACAACTTATGGAGATAAAAGATAAATACCGTATAGCTCCTCCTTCTAAAAGTGCAGACAAATGAAGGTGACATGCCCATAAAGAGTGGCAAATAATGTGAAAAAGGTGGAGGATTTTACGGACGCAGAAGGGAAGTGTACCACGTTTCGTCTCCGAGAGATAATATCTGTGCTGGGGTTAAAGAATGAGGAGAGAAGTTAGCCAGGTGAACAAAGAGAAACAACAATTAGAGTAGATGTTGACAAATGTTATCAATACCTCTTAAGAGTTAGTTTTGTGCTGAAAGTTGGAAATATAACGCTGAACAAATCAGAAAAGTTTTCTGCACTAAAAATGAGTGTATGTCAGCTACTAATTAAGAAATCAACAAGATATAGATTGTGAACAATACTATGAAGAAAGCAAATGAGAAACAAGGTACTAGAGAGAGAGAAAAAAAAACTGGGAATGTGTTTTAAGTGAGGTGTTCAGGGAGGGACTCTCTGGCAGCCAGTCACGTGGAGATTCGGAGAAATCCAGATCTCCACATGAGAGGCAACAGCAGGAGTAAAAGCCCTAAGGTAGAAAGGAGCTTAATACGGTATGGAAAGTGAAAGAAAGCCGAAGAGGGTATAGCATAGTGAGCAAGAAGTGTCAGTGGATGTCTGAGATATACAGGAAGAGCCAAATTTTACAGCCTCTTGTAGGTGATAGTAAGGAGATTATATTTATCTTATGTACATTAGAGAGTTATTGATAGACTTTTAAGCCGGGGTCACTACATCATCTCATTTCTCATTCAGGCTGTTTGGGGAGAGAATGGATTAAGCAGGGCACAAGCAGAAGCTGAGAGATCTTCAAGGAGGCCTTAGTTAGCGGTCCAGCTGAAATATGGTGAAGAAACAGATGCCATAGTAAGGAACTTGAACTTTCTTTTGCAAGTGATAGAGACTCCTGAAGAGTATTTTAGCAGGGAAGTTAAACATAACTTAAGGCTGCGACATAAATTAAGGCTTAGATAGATCACTTTATTAAAGTTATGGGGAACTGAGGGAAGCAAAATCACTTGTCAGAAAATTTTTTCCAACACATTGTGTGATACATAACAGAATTTATATGTGTGGTTATACATAGGTATCCTTATTTCGCAAATGAGGCTTTCTTTCTGGAGATACAGAAGACTCTCAAAAGACATTATAAAGATATCGTATGACTTCTTTTCCTCTTTCATGAGGACTCCTGTCTTGACAGAGTACTTCCAAAGTAGATTTTTGTCATCTCTTAGGGTTAACATCTAGATTTCTGTTTCAGAGAGGAGCTGATGTGACTGCAGCAGAGAGAAAAACGGTGAAAGAGAGCTGTTATATATTTGCCTTTACCCTGTTTACTAGATAAACTATCAGATGACTCTCTAGCATTGATCATGAGGCCCTTGACAATCTGGTTACCATTATCCTTCATTTGTAATTTGAATGCTAGGTAAAGGGGACCCCTGCCTTGGACCCCTGCTTTGGACCCCACATGTGAAATTTGTCAGATAGCATGGATGCAGTTGATGCTTTCGTAAGAAAGTATTGTTTCCCAGGAGTTCTGAGCATCTGTTTTGCTTCTTTGCCTTCCAGTTTGTACTTCTGGAAGCACTCATAAGTAGTGCTGGGTTCACTATAGTTGTACACAGCAGTCAAGGAGCATTTTTCAAGGTTAAACAATTCAACTTACTCTCATATTTGTTATATAGAGGTTTAGGTGTAACATGTATGAAGCATGATACTGGCAAGGAGGTGTATACAAAAACTAGAATTGTATAAAGTTTCAATTTTTGGAAAAATATTTAATAATATTATTAAAATTTAAATTTTTTGAAATTAAATAATGAAAATGCTCATTTTAATTATAGCTTTTAATTTCAGTTAAATAGATTTCATTAAAATACTTCTAAATATCAAATATAATTTTCAACTTTAAATATTTTTATTAAATATTTGAATATTTGATAAATGATATACTAATTATTTTAACTGAATATATTTAATATATCAATATTAAATATTTGATTATGTATTTGATGAATATCAAAGTGAATTTTTTAATATCAAATAGTTGAATATCAACATGATTTGTTCACCAACTACAATTTTATTTCATCTTTTAGTTTTAATAGATAATGTTTAATATTTTAAAATAAGGAAATTTGTTAAGTAATTTTTATTTTTATATTGATTTAGTTTGTGCTTTTGATGAAAATACATCTACTATTTAATTATTTTGCATATAATTATATTTTATTTGTTGATTCTGTAAGTTATTATTAATGGAAAACAAGTATGTAAAAGCTTGTTTATAACAACAGAGTGATTTTGCTGAATTGAAAGGAAGAAAATGCCATAAAATATAAAATAATTTATGAATTGTGTTTATTTTATTACTCATCCAAACATTGATGGTCCATCCCCAGAAATGTCCAATAGTAATTAAAGTTAATTGCCTGTGCTTTTTTGCCCATTTTTAGTAATATAAAACTATACCTTTATATGTATCTTCTGATTTTGTTGTTATAAAGATACATTTGTGAAGTAAGAGATGGTATTTTTTTAGCTTGATTTATAATTTTTAAATGTTTAGACGTATGATACAGGAGCCTCCATCTATCCTTGTCCTAGTTATGGCAAATGTTACAGGAGGGCCTGTTGATATTCACACACATTTCTGCTATGTGGAGGTTTCACAGCTGCCTGAAAAACTCTGTTCCTTCCCTCTCTTCTGCTTAGCTCACTCCTCTTCATCATTCAGTGTTTGGCCCCAGTGTCGATATTCTCTGATCCCTGAATCTAGACTTAGTCACTCTCTTCTCAGGCGTCCCACTACACTTTTCATGTTTTCTTATGATTATCCATTTACATGGGTCCAAGCCTTCTTCTCTACTGTGAGCTCTTTGTGGCCAGGCATTCCTCATTCATCTCAGTATTATTAATGCTTATCACAGAGCCTGGCCTATAGCCTGTGCCCTCCATAAGTGTTTGAGGGAAAAATGAACACTCACACCCACTCTCCATCTGTAGAGAAGTGCTTGTGTTCACACATTGCATTTGCTCTTGTGTGATGAGACATACTGCATATACCCAAATATATACACACTCTCCCACATATACAGATTTTTTGGAACATGCTTCCCAAATCAAACAATACATTTGTGTGATACAGACTTTTAAAATTCTGATCTTATTTCCTTTTCAAGTTGAATGCAAATCTTTCTCTTCCTATTCTTTGAGCTGCTAATACAAAGTTGACATTATCATATATTCTTAAGATTGAGAGCACTTGCTTTTTTTATTTTGTTAATGTTGTTATCGTTTCAACTACTTAAGCATTTTTTTTTGCAGCTCAGCTTGTTAACACTATATAATAACAATGTAAAAAGAAATACCTTGCAGTTTGTCGTACTTAAGTGAAAGACATTTATTTAAAAAATCTTCCAATGAGATTATTCCAGAACTTTTCTCTACAACAATGAATATTGATACCAAGCATACTCAGTCCCTGTGCAAAACAGTTCTTTGACCAAGCTTACTTTCCTATTTTCATGCTAAACAATATTGTGGCCAGGCAAAAATAATTTAGCTTCTTGCTTCAGGAAACTGCCTGCTCCTAGAAGATAAGACTTGAACCAACTAAAGAGATTACTTATCCAGACTACCAGCTTGTTCATCAAGAACTCTTTCAAGACTCTCCCCTCACTGTGCCCACCAATCCAGGTCTATTCTATCATAAAATCTGCAGAATCCCAACCAGTATGCCTTTTTGCAAGACTTGCCTTAAAATCACCCTCTACACTCTGTAAATATCCTCCCCTGACATCCTCCTTCTCAGCTCAGACACTACTAAGACTGTATTATTATGATAAAGTTCTGCTTTACTGTGTTACATCTAATAAATTTAGTTTTTCTTGATAGACAGTTTTTCTGGTGATCTTTTTAGGGATTAAACATTTGAAAAATGTTTTTTTTTAGATTCCACCAAAATATAGTGTCTCAAGACCCTGGAATTGGATTAGCATATTCCCCCAAAGACCCCTTGAGCTTCCTGTCTACAGTGTCTCTGACTGCAATGGATAATAGATTCCTCAGTGGGTTAGAGCTATGATTTAAAAAAAAAAAAAAATCAACTCCCAAATATTTCCTAGGAATAAGAAATCTTGTTTCAAATTCTTTGATTATCTGATCAGAAGTAAAATATTTTTTGCTTTGAGAAAAGCTGTCTTGGGACTAAAAACACTGCTGTTTGTCTTTCTGTCCATCTTCAACACTTTCTGCTGAATGTATATAAGAAGATGATCAAAAAAAAGAAGATGGGTATAGGTTTGAGGAGTTCATCTCTTGAGTAGTTCAAAAGTTCTCCTTACGTCACGCTTCTTATAAGACAAACTTTACTTTGAGTTTCCTATTAAACTCTTATGAGACCTTTCCTCAGTCTTATTTTATCCATGAGCACTTGGGTCAAGGCAAGTTTTCTACTCCAAATTTTCCATTTGGAATTGGAGATGGCTAACTAGTAGGTTAGGGTATGATGGGTAGTTTTATATGTTAGCTTGCTTGAGCTAAGAAATGCCCAGATAGTTGGTAAGACATTATTTCTGGGTTTGTATATGAGGGTGTTTCTGGAAGGGATTAACATTTGCATCAGTAGACTGAGTAAAGGAGATCACTCTCATCAGTGTGAGTGGGTCTCATGCAATTAGTTGAGGGCCTGAATAGAACAAAAAGGCAGAAGAAGGACAAATTGTCTCCATTTTTGAGCTGAGACATCCATCTTCTCTTGACCCAGTACATCAGCACTACTGGTTCTTGGGCCTTCAGACCTGGTAACATATTCTATTGGCCCCTGGCTCTCAGAGCCTCAAACTCAGATTTACTACTGACTCTCCAGTTTCTCAGGGATTTGGATTTGGGCTGGAACTACACCACCAGCTTTGTGAGTCTTCTAGCTTGCAGAGCACAGATTTTGGGATTTCTCAGCCGCCATCATTGTGTGAACCAATTCCTCATAATACATCTCCCTATATGTATCTACATGTATTCTATAGGTTCTGTTTCTCTGGAAATCTAATACAAGGAACAATGGGCATAAGCAATATATCCAGAATACCATTGCTTTCATGGGGATGTCTCAGTCCAAGTCCATGCCCCAGTGCAGCCGGGGAGATCCCAGTGTGAAATGCTCATGGGACCCGAGGGGATAATTATATTTTATGTAAAGGTCCTTGAGCCCCTGGACCTCAGAAGAGTGTTGGGAAGTTTGTTTCTATCATGTGTTTTCACTATAGTTCATTTATTTATACATTTAAGTGGAATAATTTTACCAAGGATAATTTATTTTGGCAAACTTTTAATTTGAACAAAACTATTCATTTGAGAGATACTTTAGAAAAAGAATGGTCTGCAATTTTCATTGACATAAGAACCTGGCAAAAAACATTTAGTTTCTCGAATTGATGCTTTCAACAGATTCCTTAGCCATGGCAAATGAGAAATATAAAAACCTTAAAACTATTTTTCTTAGACCTTCCTGAACTTCCATCTGAATATAACTGCCTTTATTCCATTCTTCCTCCTTCCTAGGCTCTTACATTACCCTTATTCCCACCCCTTCCCCTGACTCATCTCCTTTCCCTTCTACACAAGAAACTCCCAAATCTCAAATGCTTTTTAGAGTTAAACCCACTTTAGAACAGATCAAGTTCTATTGTGGTTGACTTTAAGCCCTGATCTTTGTCTGAATTGAAAGCCATTGTTAACTACTTTCTAAAGCCTACACACAAAATAGAGACAGAAATTTACAAGAGAATTTGGAGTTGTTCTAATAGTGGATGATTTCGAAATCTCAGATTTACATCATTTGGCTCATATATTAATAGGAATCTCATAGGCAAAAAAAAAAAGAAAAAGAAAAATTGAATGGAAAAGTCAGAGTGGGTAGATTCTGAGTGACCTAATAGACATTGAATTGTAGGGAAGATTAGAGGGGTTAGAAAAGCTGTAGATGTAGAGCAAGAGCTGTAAGATGCCATCCTCAAAGTCTGTTCTGTAAAAATAGATTGTACTGTAATCTTGTTCTACAGGCAAAGACAGCATGAATCTACTGGTAACTTCAGGAGTAGGCTTTTTAACACCTTTAGACAGCTTTCAGGAATAGATCCAGGAGCAGATGTGACCCTAACTCTATCTTCACTTTCTTTGAACAACTTTAAGCCAGAACCAGGGGATTTAATATGAAAGCAAAAACAGGAATGGGAACTAGCTCTGTTGCCTGGTCTCTAGTCATTCACTGAACATCTTGAAATAGCCTTAAAACACAATTCGAATAAGGTGTAGTATGAATTAGTGGTCTCACTCATAAAGAAACTGGATGTTCCCTACTGCATCACAAGAACATGGGTAGAGAGTTATTAATGAAGACACTCACAAACAATGTAAGCAGAAAAAACAATCATAAAACAATTGCACTGTGATAGTTAGAAACTGAAGGAAAATATTGGAGTGGGTAGACATTGAAAATGCTCCAAAGGAAAATTCAACATTTATTTTCCCATTTTTACCCTCAAATTTACAAGTAGAAATTTCTGCAAATGTTAAAGGACAATCTGCCAAATTGTTTACTGATACCACAGACTCTGCCACCAGTACACAACCTTTCTCTTAGAATCAAGAAACTAGTAATCTCTAGATATTTCTTCATCTTAGTGTGTAACCACCACCCTTGGACTTTTAACCAAATAACATTTTTCCCCTTCTCTGTGATACCACATCTGTGAACTTAATAGGGAAGGATCTAGTGGGCAAATTAAATATTTAGATTAAGTGTTTCACTGTTGACCTCTTGAAATCCTGAGGATTCTCCTAGTCATAATCAGATAATAACTAACTGGGATATTGACATACTGGTTTCTTTGCCTCTTAAATAAGCCCAATATGAAAATCTTCTCAATATATGAGACTACTTGCGGCAAAAAAATTCCACTTATGTTGGCAAAATGATTGCTGCTTGCTGTGATCTGGATGTTTGTGTCTCTCTCAGATTCATATGTTGAATTCTAATCACGAAGGTTATGGTATCAGAAGGTGGACCTTTGGGAGATGATTGTGCTTTTATAAAATAGGCTCTTAGATCTGCCTTGACCCTTCTCCCATGGGAGAATACAGTGAGGTAGTGCCTTCTAGGTACCTGGAAACAGGCCCTGGCCAGACACTAAATCTGTCAGCACCTTGATCTTGGATTTTCCAGTCTCTAGAACTGGAGAAATGATTTTCTACAGTTTATCAGCTACATATTTGATGGTATTTTGCTATGGCATCCCAAAAGGACTAAGACAGTGCCAAAAGCATCAGGGTTCAGATCGATCCACACAAATCTTGGTCCAAGTTTGCACAATAGTGTTTAAAGCCGAAAACTCAAAAGGCTAAAACCAGTAGTTAAAAGACTGCTAGAGAAAGGGCTCTTTATACGTAGTACAATTCTTGTAATTTTCCTTACCTCCCAGTTAACAAATCATACAGAAAAGGACACAGATTCATCCAGGACTTTGAGGCAATAAACAAAATAATCATTCTCTCTTCTTTTCCCTGTGGTTGTGAACTCATTTATATGTTACTTGAAGATACATTATTTTCTTTTTGAAAGTTATAGATCTGTGTTCTGCCATCTTTATTGTCTTTAGCTGTTTGCCTCTTCCTGGGCAGTCAAATATATACCTGGGCTCTCTCATTTTTGGCAAAGATGAATTAGCCCTCCATCCTCCTCAAAACTAAAAAACATGGATGTAACAAAACAAACAGATTCTAAAATGCAGAAAGAGGGCAGACTGCCTAGGGACTTCTTGACCTGAGGAATGACATGGCAGCTAACCATGTGGTTTTTATTGTTCCCTCCCGTGTATTTCCTAAAGGGAGCTTCCAAGATCTCCATCCCAGAGTCACCAACAGGTTTGTTGTCCATAGCTAAAGGACTGGGAAAAAGGTAGCCTAAGAACCGAAAACTACTTTGGCGAAACCTGCCCTATGCCAAATAAACACCAACAAATAAATTGCATTCCTCCCTGCAGTTTCAGTGGAACTGAGCAGAAAGCTGGTGTCCCTCGACATCCTCCTACCCTGTGGAAGTAAGTTCAAATTGTGATCTGCAGATTCCTCTGCTGTCAGCAGACAAAGTAAAGACCTAGTCTATCCCTTTCCAGGTAGAAGTCCTACTTGCAGGTAGTGCTTCTATCTGTCTGATGGAAGTAGACAGTCCTCTGATATTTCCCTCAAGCAGTGCCAACAGTGTCTGATGATGAGCTGAGACTTCACATCCACACAACAACAATGAGACATAATGAGGAGGTGCAAGGCAATAGTCACCACTATGCTTCACCATCCACCCTCAGGATCCATGGAGCCCAGCCAGGAGCTGAGCCTTCATCTTCTCCTGGCATCCACGAGACTGTACGAGGTGGTATGAGTTGAGGCTAGTCTACAAGCACTCCACTTTCACCTCACTGTTGGTGTCACAGGAGCCCTACGGAGCCCAAACTTCCACACCTACCCAGAGGCAATGAGATCGAACAGGGCAGTATGAAGCAGAGCTAGTCGGCACTCTGGTTTCCCTGCCTACCCCAGTATCAGTGGGTCCCCGTGGGGAGCTGAGCTTATAGCGTTCAAGAACATTGAACAATGCAATGTACACGAAGTAGGCTGGTCAATATTCTTCTCTCCCCATCCTGTGCAGAGCTGAGCACACACTTCCATCTGGATCAACAAAGCACAATGAGGTGATGGGAGGTGGGCTAAAAGTTGGCATTCTTTGCCCAAAATGGAAGAACCCAGGTATATTTTCTACTCCCCAGGATGAGACAAATGGCTGAAGGCAATAAAGATGGCAGAACACAAATCCACATCAATTGTTGTAATTTTATGCCAGTAACTTTTGTTGTGCTTTATTAAACAGCGATAGATGGTTGATATAGAATTGGGGCCCTGGAAGAAGTGTGGTGCTTTAATAAATTCTGAAATATGTGGCATTGTGGCATTGATTTTGTGATTAGGTGGCAGGCAGAAGCCTGACAAGGCTAAAAGAGGTTGCCAGTGAGGGCACAAAGATCTGAAGGTTGTGGCAGAAATTGTCATTGCGGTAACATGGAAAAGAGGAAATATACCCTATAAACTCAATGGTATGGTAAAGAGATTTCCATGCAGAGTGCTGAAGAAACTGTGGATTTTTCTAGCTGCTTATAATAAAACGTGGGAAGAGAGAAAATAAACTATTCAGTCTTAAAGCTGGATTTAAAGGAAAAGTAGAGGCTCCAGATATTCTTTCTAGAAAGCAGAAGGTTCTCAAAGTAAGAAATATCCTATGGCTAAGATCAAATTCAGGGTTATACCTAGAAAAAATAAAGCTGAAAATATGGCTAGTAAAATCCCTTATTAAAAATCTTAGAAACATTTAAATCAGCACCTCAAAGATTCTTTCAAGAAGACCATATGTCTTCTAAAGATGGTATGTGTATGCTTCACACATTCTCTCCAGTAAGTAATAGGACGTCAAAGAATTCCAAGGTCTTTATTCTACAACAGCTCCAAAGACCCAGGGAGAGAAGAACCTATTCTGAAAATACTTGTGGGTGTGGTTTTGTTTAATAGTGTGGAATATAAATCAATTTGTAAGAAGCCCAAAAAGCCTTAAAAAGAATCAAAACAGCTTGGAGAGAAAAGGATAGAGACAATACAAATTTTAAAAGTAGCCTTTGGGCTCTTGAATGTCTATAAGTAAGAAGCAGGTTGAGGAAATTACTTAACTGCAAACACAAGCTATTTCTGTGGGAAGGAAAGCAGACCAGAGGGCAGAGCCAAGAGATGACAGAATGATTACCAGGGAGTTATTACTTGTCCTTAGTCAAGGAACTGGCCACATGTGCCCTGCTTGTCTCTAAATTGTTGTGGATCAATTATTGTGTACCTTCTACCTGCCCCTGTTTTTGAACAGGAATTACTGTGCTTCTTCAGCTAATGTACATTTGGCATGTGTAGAGCTAATAATTTGTCTTTTTTCTTCATAGATTTTTAGATCAAAAAGAATTGTACTCAAGGAATTGAAGCTATGGAGCCTCTGCCACATCTGGACCTGATTTTGATGACAAGATCCTGTACCTCAAGCCTGAGACTAATTTTATAATTTGATGAATCTTTTTGGAGAGTCATGGGAGGAATGCAAACAATTTGTGGCCAAAGGAGAACTATGGTAGTTTGAAGATGTGGACACAAATTATTTGACATTCTTCTCATTGAAAGGTGGTGCTTAAGTCTCCACCCTTTAAAAACAAGCTGGCTCGTGACTTTGATCTATAGTATATGGTGGGCGTGATGCCGTGGAACTGCAATTACTAGCATCAGGAAACCTACTTGCTACAAACCCAACAACGTGCATTGATCAGATCCCAATTTACACTGTAAAAAGACCAATATCAGAGACTAAGAATTGAGATCAAACATACCTTCTTCCTGTACTAAACAATTCTGGGGCCAAATATTGTCTACTGTCTCTATGCTAACTAGTAATGAAACCAGGCAAAATTAACTACTTAGCTGCTTGTTCCAGGAAATATCTGCTCTTGGAAGAAATAAGTTAACCCACATGTATTAGTCTCTTTTCTGCTGCTATAACAGAGTATTACAGACTAGATAATTATTTTGAAAAGTTTATTTGACCTACAATTCTGGAGGTTAGGAAATCTAAGAGGATGGCACTGGTGAGGGTCGTGTTATAGTGGAGGAGTGGAGGATGGAAGCAAACACATGAGACAGAGAGAGAAATCAGGCCAAACTTGCTTCTCTAACCCCATCTCAGGATAACTAACCCATTCCTGTGATAATAGCATTAATTATCTCATGAGAGCCCTCATAGCCTAATTACCTCTTAAAGACCCCACATCAATAAAATATCAACATGAGTTTTGGAAAGGACATATATTTAAATAATAGCACCAACTAAAGAGCTTACTTATCTTGCTCATCAAAACTTTCTTCAAGACTTTCATCATGTTGTGTCTATCCACCCAAAACTATTATTTCATAACCTTTGTTCCCTCCCAACTAATTTTAGATGCTATGGTTTAAATGTTGAAATTCATGTATTGAAACCTAGTCACCAATTTATGGTATCAGGAGATTGTCCTTTGGGAGGTGATTGGCCACAAGGGCTTTACTCTCATTAATGGGATTAATGTTCTTCTAAAAGAGGCCACAGAGAGCTGTGTTTCCCCCTCCACTATGTGAGAATGCAGTGAGAATTTGTTCTCAATGAATCAGGAAATGGGCACTCACCAGACACAGATTATGCCAGCACTTTGATCTTAGATTTTCCAACCTATAGAACTGTGAGAAATGAATTTCTGTTGTTTCTAAGCCACCAAGTTACGGTATTTTGTTATAGCAGCCAGAACGGATGAAGAAACTCCACCTTGCCTTAACATGACTCATTTCTGGCCCTGAAATCCCATGAACACTTTCCCTTGATGTCTTCCTTTTGAGACACTATTAATATTCTGTCAAGGTTGTAGTCTGCTTTAGTATAATAAGCTAGTTTTTTTTTTTTTTAACCAATAGGTTTTTCAGGTGGATTTTTGTGTGTTTGTGTGTGTGGAGCTAATAGTCAACATCACCTTATCAAGAACAACGGTCTGAATATTAACTTGCTTAGGATGTTTGTCTAGGGAGATGTTGATTGTGCGGATGAGTTTAATCTTATTAATGCTCCACATGGGTATTCTAAGGCTGAGTTAAGGCATTTTTCTAACATAACATGACAGCATGAAATGATCCATTCCTAGTGTGTTTTTATTCCACACCACACATTTGTAGACCTAGGACTACAAACATTATCTATGCCATTATAATCACATTTTTTAGTCCTTTTCTAACTCATGATTCATAGGATGTTCCTGGAACCAGGACACATATTTAACACTAATACTGTCATAAAAGTGCTCCACTATTGCAATTTGCATGTTCACAAAACAATAGTCTTTTGTAAACAAAATAAATTTTCTAACTGTAATTGAACATCAAATTCAAGGCCAGATTGCCTAAGACAAGGTCAATTCAATCACAATTTACACAATTGAGTAACTTAAAGCACACATACATTTACACACATTCATACATACTTCTTTCAAAACTGTACTCAGGAAAACACTTTCCTGCTTACCACTGAAGGCATATATCGCTACTGGCATCTAGGCATTTTTGTTTGGGTAATCTACCTGAGTAAGCCAAGGCTTTTAATGGATGGGAATAAATGAGAGATATGACTGTGTCAAGCTGAAAGTTTCAAGATCTTTCAAGTTACATAAAAATGAATCTGTAAATGGTCTCAGAATGCAAAGTTGGAGCTGCAATTGGATATCAAATCAGTTGCAAAAGTGTACAGCAGCCAGTGCTCAAGCTCAGACTCAGCTTGCAGTTTTGCAAAGAAGTTTCAGCAATAGTTTGTTGGCCTTGTCCCATCTTCTGAAATAATCTGATGAAGCATGAATTTCTTAAAAGGTTGCCAATTTCATAGTGAGAATTTGCTCATTCTTCTCCTGAATTTTACCTTCACAGCCTCTTAAGAGATGCTCACATATTATTGCAACTCACGGGAGCATAAAGAGGGCTGATCCCTCTTCATCAGGGTTGGAGGAGCCTGGTGAATTTGAGGTGCTGTTATTGCTGAGAAGGGAAGCATATTCTTTTAAATACAAGCTTCACAGTGATTAAAAACAAAAACTATAAACAAGCAACTCCTTTTCGTTTCCATTTCTGATAACGGTTCTATTCCTCTTTTCTAATCTGAAAAAATTCATTCTCGGGTGGGTTGAATGGTGTCACTTGCTGCCAGCAGGGCTGGTTGCTGTGACGTGGTAGCTGTAGGTGGGCTCCAGGGTGACAGGAGAGACTTTCAGACCTAGCTGAATCACTTCCACTCTGAGTTCCATGTAATCCACATCACCCCATGTCCTGTTTCTGAGGGTCAGAGACTCCGGACATTCCTGACCCACTGCTCCTCAGTGGGGCTCAAGATTTCTGATTTTATAACTTTTTTTAAAAAAAGGAAAACACAAATAAAACCAACAATAAAAGAAGCAATCACTCTTTCTCTACTTACATGCAGTGACTGACTCTCATTTAGCTTGATTTGCCCGATTTATTTGTATCAATTAATTGGATAATGAGTCACCAACAGTCTTTAGGTTGTACAGAACCATTATCCTCATTTCCTAATTTACTTCCAGGGAAATGATGTATGTAAACATTTTCTCAAAAAAGGGGGAGTATACCCATTTTTCAATATATACAAATCTTTATTTTTTCATTCCAACTCCCATCTCAAAATATGCCAATGTTTCCTGAAGTCCTCTCAGGATGTTTGTCCTATTTGTAGCTCCCCTTCCGTCTATTTAACACTGTTTTGAGGTGCTGTTTCTAAAATGCAGATCTGACTCCTCCAGCCACACTTCCAGGCTCAAAAGTCTTTGCAGCTTTCTATCACCTTTAAAACAGGATCCCAAGTGTCCTCCCCGGTCTGGGCCCCGACCAGGTCTGTCCACTACTCGGCACCCATCTTTATTTAAACTGGCATTTTTCTGACTTGCATTTTCTTCCCTCGCACCCTGGCTCATCACAAACTGCTCCGTTTGTTTACATTGCTTTTTACCATGGGTTCTCCTGGCACAGGTTTGTCTAGTGGCTGATTCCTTCTTCTCTGGGGCGCCTAATCTTCTTAGCAGTGGTTCCAGATTACCTCTTCCTCAGTGTTTCTTGGTAGTTTAGGTGTCCCTCTTCAGAGGTCCTCTCTCAGAATTGCCACACTGTGTGTCCATCATTGACTTTGTTTTCCATATCTCCTTCTTCACAAGAAGCTCTTTCAGGACAGGAACCGCCTTTGCTTTGTGAATGCTCAGAATTCCACTAGTGCCAGGCACAAAAGGGAACTCTTAGCTTCTCTGTCGAGTGAATGAAATGAATGCATGAGGGGTTCTAAAGAACTGTGTAGCCTTTCACAAGCAATGTCCTCTGTTAAAGATAGGGTAGGACTGCCTTTCTTCCTACTCTTAGGGAAAGCTCTGTGCCATCAAACTTCAGATATTTCAAAGTCAGTGCTTTTAGGACAAACTATTCCACTGGAGCCTAGAAAGCTGCAAGAGGCAACAGGCTTGCAAGAGAAAGGGTCCCGAACATCTTGGATCATGTCTAGTTCTTGGTAAAAAGACACAAGATGACTGTCTTTTTTATTCTTTTTTAGTGAATCTTTATTAATTTAGCAAATAATTTTCAAGCACTATGTGCCTGGCACTGTGGATTCAGTAACAAACAAGATATACATGATCTGTCTTCACCAAGTTGAAATGGATCATGAGCGAAAAACATTAAATTCTCAAACAAATGATTGCTAAATTCCAGGCAGCTGGGGTAAAGGTTGTGAAGGAGATGCAGAGTATCCTGAGAAGCTGCAAATTTTAGTTTTTATAGATACATGAGCCACATTTCTTTATTCCAAGAAAATATTTTATTAATACGTAATTCAATCTGATCTATGGGGACAGTAAGGACTTCTCCAAGAAAGGCCTACAAATTAATTTAGGGATGGTTGGTGGGCAAAATAAATTTAGGAACAGCACGCACAGAAGCCCCACAAAAGAGAATGGAAACAGGGGTATTATCTCTGGAGTGTGGTGAGTAAGGAGTAAAGTCAGAGTGGGTAGGGCTTGGATGATGCCCCTTCATAACCACTTGCTGACTCACTGAACAAGTCTTGATCACTCAAGCCCTTGCTGCATTTGCAATAAAGTCTTGTGGATTTAATACATAGAGAAATGGAGAGCTTCTGAAGGTTTTCAGCAGAGGCATTGCAAGTTTCCATTACGCTCATTTAAAAGTATTGTTCTGACTATTGTTTGGAGTGAAGGAGCAGTGAAGGTGGGTAGGTCATCAAGGCAACAAATTTATCCAGGCAGTCTCTGTGAACATGCCTGTGATTGGGTGTGCATGGTAAGACTTTCTGTTCAAGTTTCCTCGGTGATATGTAATATGGTTCTTGCTCTAAAGGTAGCTCCATAGCTAGGAGCCAAGTCTCAAAGCCTCATGAGGGGAAGTGGATACATCTCAGAATTGGTTTCCTGATATGCAAGACTGCATCCTTCATCTGCCAGACCCTGGCAATGTTTATTGGAGAAGATGTCATAGGAAAATGGGCCATGTCATTGAGCCACTGCAGACACACACGAACAGCCATTTGGAGATTCCGGAATTGATGGTTCAGGTTGAGTACCCCTTATCTGAAATGCTTGGGAACAGAGGCATTTTGGATTTGGGATTTTTTCATATTTTGAAATTTTTGTACTCTATACTTGCCAGTTGAGTATCCCTAATCTGAAAATCCAAAATTGGAATTGCTTCAGTGAGCATTTCCTTTGAGTACCATGGCAGTGCTCAGAAAGTTTCAGATTTTAGAGCATTTTGGATTTTGAATTTTTGGATTAGGGATGCTTAACCTGAACCTACAATTTAAAAGTGCTTGATAATCAAGTCAAATCCTACGTTGGATAATGAGACTTGGATTAAACAGCCCTTCCTATATTTAACTGTCTATCTTGTTCTGCTGAAACCTTGGGAATTGAGTGGAAAGAGATATCATGGACCCCTGTTGCCTGTAAACTCCTGAAAGAAGAACAATGTGTTTTTTTAGCTCCTGAATGTCAGGGTTCTTATTCAACTTTGTGTCCTCTATCACCTAGAAAAGCCTGGAGGTTAGTAGGTCTTCAATTAATAGAAAGTCTTATAACATAATTGTTAAAGAACTGAGGCTTTATGGGCAAATGAGAGTTTAAGTCCTGAATCCACTAATTCTCAACAGTTTCTTGGGCAAGTTAATTAACCTTCCTAAGCCTCAAGATTTTTATCAGCAAGATAACGATTAAATGCCAAATTCTTAGTTAAATGCCTAGTAAATATAAAGAACCGAATGTATTTTAGCTCTTATTATTAATGTTGATTGAATGCAAAAATACATTCATGATGAAACAAACCATTTTACAAAACTGGGGATGAAGAAAAGAGCAAGATGTGCTAAATGTATGGGCTCATCATATTTAATAGGCTTTTTAATGTCTGCAGTTATTCTGTTTCTGGGATAAGATTTGATATATTTTATATATTAATTCACATAATAATGGATCTTTTTGTGGTAATCAGCATATAACCTGGATGAAAACTGAAATGTGTATCTATAGCCTGCCAAAGTCTGCCTGAGAAGCCAAACTTCTATTGCTTAGATCCAACTATGAGGTATTGGTATGGCCATGGCTTTGGAATAATGGTGTGATCCAACTGAACTTGGACATAGTGGTCTAGTCAAGTAGCAAAGGTATTTGGTTAGCATAGAGGAAGTGAGGGTTGGGGGAGGCACATAGCTCATACTATTAGTCTGGGGACATGTCTGGCTGAAATGCTTTTTGAAAGTATTTCAAAGTCAAATACAAATAGTTTTACGTAAGTTATTATTTTCTACTTTAGGTAAACTGGATGATGTGGTGAAACAATATTGCCTGGAATTCCTGAAGAGAAGACCAATCATTAAAATTTGAGACTACTGCACAATGCTAAAATCTGAATCATTTCCAAAGATAGATTTTGGTTAGAGCACCTGTGTATATTCTGTCATTATTAATTTGTGTCTGCCTTTTTATAGGTTTCTAAAATCATATGTTTTTAAATTTTACAAACTCAGGCAAATAAAATAAAACCACCCATAATCCTATCACTTTAACACAGCCTTGGCCAATGTTAGTTTTTTGTTATATACATTTTTAAGTCTTTTTTTCTATTCACTCTTTTAATTTACCTGTAGCCCTTGTGTACATAAAAATTTATATCTTCCTATCTTCTTACTTAGCATTTATTACAAATAGTTTCTCACATTATATGATCTCAGCTAGTGTAAGCATCATTTTATTATTTATTATTCTTATAAGATTATAACTGATACCTACTAAAATGTTCATGGTGCAAAACAGTTGTAAATTAAAGTTATGTCTTATACAACCTCAAATTCTAAAGCCAGTATACAAGTCAAAAATTACTTCTGGGTGAATTATTCTTGGAATTTCTTTAAACAACTATAAAATGAGCATACAAAACCCCAACTTCTTCTCTGTCAATGAAAAACATTGACAGAAAAACTATAACACTCAATTCTTCTCAATTTCTTCTCAAAAATATTGACAAAGTCATACTACTTATTTATCTAGTTATGGAAATTTTTTTTTCTTTTTCTTTTTCTTTTTTTTTTTTTTTTTTAGATGGAGTGGCGTGATCTCTGCTCACTGCAAACTCCACCTCCCGGGTTTATGCCATTCTCCTGCCTCAGCCTCTCGAGTAGCTGGGACTACAGGTGCCTGCCACCACGCCTGGCTAATTTTTTGTATTTTTAGTAGAGACAGGGTTTCACCATGTTAGCCAGGATGTTCTCCATCTCCTGACCTCGTGATCTGCCCGCCTCGGCCTCCCAAAGTGCTGGGATTACAGGCGTGAGCCACCGCGCCCGGCCTGGTTATGGAAATATTCTAAGTTATGCTCATAGGAGAAACTTTAAAGCCATGCACATATGGTTTTCACAAATTTCCAACAAGCAATGTTGGTTATAGCATGTGTAATTTCATTTACTGCCAGAAGCAAGAAACCATTGAGAGAAACGGCAGGCATAGTAGTCAGTATTACATGAATCTCTGTCTCTCTCTCTCTCCCTCCCCTCTTTCTCTTTCTCACCCTTTGTCTCTCTCTGGTGAAGTTAATGTTTGTGAATTAAATTGAAGTACCATGCAGCTTCGTCATTGAAAATACTGCTTGTCCTTTCACCGTCTCTCCCCACGTGAACACCAGATGTAACACCTTTAAATATTTTTTAGTGCATTGGCCGGCCAAAGTAAGCCCTAACATTAATTCCATAGATATTTACGGGTGTAACAACTAACTGAACATTCAATATGCTTTTCATGCAGTATTTTTTGCACACACAGTGAATGCCTTCCATAAAGAATATCAATGATGACTATAATAGTAACACACAGTTTCCAAAGCTCTATTCTGTGTCAGGTTCTGGTTTATCACTTTGCACGCATTTTTTACGTCATCTTCACAATGATCTACTGAGACAGATGTGATTATGAGAGGTTAGTAACTTGCTGAACATCATGGAGCCAGTAATTGGTAGAGCTGGGTCTACAATCCCAGGTCTGTATGACTTCAAAGAGCAGCATGCTAACTGCTGCTATGAATGTCACTGTACATTTAAACAATATGCTGATATATCTCTCTCTTGATTAATAATCTTTATATTGAGTCCCTGCTATTAAATCTGAGGATATTAACTTGCATATGCTTCTAGGATGACAAACTTGTCCAGACTGGCCTGGGACTTACCCTTAATCCCAGCAAACCCATCAGTTTAGAGCAAACTGTCTCTTGGCAGGTATGCTTCACATTCTAAGTTATTTTAACAGTTTCTCTAATTATTAACTTACAGTTACTACTAACTAGTAGTTCCAAGAGTTTTAATCCTACTTAATACCTATTTAAAATAACTTAAATATGTATAATTACATTTTAATATATTTAAAATATTTTAAATATATTAAATATTTATATATAACATACATAATATATATTTTAAATATACAAAATGTAATATGTATTTATATATAAATACATAAAATATTTAAATATATTAAAATATACTTAGATATCTGTATAATAATCTATTGTAAACACTAGACAGTATCTCTTACCTTCAATATGCAAAATAGTACATTCATATAGTGGAGATTAATACTCATTCAGTACCTTTCCCTTTTCTCTTCCTCCTACTTGCAGACTGCTGCCAGCTATGTATGAGTGTTGTGTACTTTCTGTTCTGCATACCTGAAATTCATTGTAATAAACTTTATGTAGTCATTGATTCTAAGCATGGAAACGTGTAAACAGCATTTGCAACATTACGATTAAATAAATGATATTCATTTTATTTAAGTAAGTGATTGGACACCTAGAGCAGGAAATGTCACTGCTGCTAAGCCTGTCTTAGTTATGGGAGTTTTTTCCTTTAAGGAGTGTGTTTCTTGAAGCATCCAAGTTAAATAGAAGGTCATTTTGTCTGTTGGTCAATTTTTCAATTCATGTGACATTTGCTTCCTATTTGGAAAATTACTTTATTGGTCAAATTTTTGTTTTTGTTTTCTCTGGAATTTGTAATTGTCTTTTTTTGTTGGCAAAAGGAGCATGCACCTTTCTCAAGTTATCACTAATATCTTGCAACTTTTTTTTTTTTTTTTTTTTTGACGGGGTCTTGCCCCATTGCCCAGGCTGGAGTGCAGTGGCGTGATCTCGGCTCACTGCAAGCTCTGCCTCCCGGTTCCACGCCATTCTCCTGTCTCAGCCTCCTGAGTAGCTGGGACTACAGTCGCCCGCCACCGCACCCAGCTAATTTTTTGTATTTTTAGTGGAGACGGGGTTTCACCGTGTTAGCTGGGATGGTCTCTATCTCCTGACCTTGTGATCCGCCCACCTAGGCCTCCCAAAGTGCTGGGATTACAGGCGTGAGCTACCGCGCCCGGCCATCTTGCAACTTTTTAAACAAATTATCTGTTGAATGGAATTCGTTATGTTCTTCATGAGTATATTATGGTTCTTACTGGGCCCATTGCCTTCTAGGGGTGCTGCATGGCACAGTGCTCCTCCTGGAACTGTGTTTGAAGTTCTTCTGCATTTGTTCCCACTGTGGGTTTGTTTTTTACTTTGTATTTTGTTCCTACAGTTTCATTTTTCTTTTCATTTTACTGGAGTCCATTTTCAGGTAATATTTTTAGGATAAATACATGGAGATAAACATTTCTTATTTCTTGACTCACTTTTAACTGACATTTTGAAAGAAAATGAAATTCAAATTCCAAACAATTTTCCTTCAGAACTGTGAAGACATTACTTCATCATGGTTGATAAGACATCTGAATACAATATAACAATTCCTTTTTGAAAAGCCTTGTTTCCTCCGCCTTCCCATCCGCCACCCTAATATTATTTTCATCTAAAGTAATTTTTCTGTTTATCACTAAATATATTTATGTTTTGTGTGTTTTTAAGTGTCATTTCCTTAAGGATCTCGAAGGGGTTATACATACACACACATGCTCTCACGCACACACATCTGTATGATTATTTCTGTCAACCAGTACAAAACATTCAGTAAAGTTTTCTTTTAGTGAGATCTAGTTCCAGGAGACTATTCCTATTCTTGGTTTCACATACTGTTGTAAATCAGATCCATGCCTTCATTTTCTAATCTTTCATCTACATACCCTTGTGGGTTTATAATGCATTCAATTTCAATATGTATCTTATGACTATTACATTACCACTGGTATGGTGCTCTATTTTCTTTCCCTTTATGTACCATACCTTTTCAAAGTGTTTGGAAGGATACTAATCATTCAACTTCTCATGAAATTTTTGATGAATGATATAAAGTAAGTAGAAAGAGATGTCTTTCAAGTGGAGAAGAAGGAGGTTTTTTTTTTTTGGCATGTGATGTTTTAATAAGATTCCTCTTACACTCTTACCCGTATCCTCGCAATTTTCCTTGAGTAATGACATGGATATAAAGACTCCCCTAGATGTAGCAATTTTAAAAGAATACTTACATTGTGAAATTGGAATGGCCTGAAGCAATGCCTTTATTTCCTTGTCAAATCTCATAAACTGAAAAAGTATTAAAGAAAGGGTATTGGGGACTTTGAGAAAAGAGAGTCTTCTTTTCTGATTCTCTTTCTTTCTATTCCCCCAACACTGCCCTGGTGGGCATGAGACTGCCACAGGGGTTGTTCTTTGAACAGTCAGACAAGTGATTGTCCTGTTCCAAAGACATGATTGAAGTAGATGCTCTGAGAGCACAGGACTTTCTCGCAGAAAAGAGGATCGGCCATTCTTCCATCCTAGAATTGGGAGTTGGCATCAGCTGGTACTAAATTCATGAACTTTCTTGCAGAAAATGGGATAGAAATTGTGTTAGTTGCTCTCATGAGATGAAGAGGATCTACTACATTAAAGAATGATAATACTAATAATGATAACTAATAGTAATAAAACTAATACTGATAACAGTAATAGTTAACGCCATTGAACACTTTTGGGTGCCAGTAACAGTGCTAAATACTTACCACATATTATTTTACATAATTCTCACAATAACATTATGAGATTAGTGGCTATTGTAGTCTCTGCCCTTTTTTTTTTTTTTTTTTTTTTTTTTGAGATGGAGTCTTGCTCTGTCACCTAGACTGAGTGCAGTGGCACCATCTTGGCTCACTGCAACCTCTGCCTCCCAGGTTCAGGTGATTCTCCTGCCTCAGCCTCCCGAGTAGCTGGGACTACAGTCGCACACCACCACGCCTGGCTAATTTTTGTATTTTCAGTCGAGATGGTGTTTCACCATGTTGGCCAGGATGGTCTCGATCTCTTGACCTCATGATCCACCCACCTCGGCCTCCCAAAGTGCTGGGATTACAGGTGTGAGCCACTGCACTCAGCTTTCACTTTTTTATAAAGAGAAAATGTGGTTTAGAGAAGTTGAGCTACTTGCCCAAGGTCAAAGTTAAATAACTGATGTAGCCAAGATTTAAACTGAAGTCACTGCACCGCAGAACACGAGCTCCTAAGCACTACTGCTGTCATTTGCCAATGCTAACCACTTAATATGGTTTGGCTCTGAGTCCCCACCCAAATCTCATCTTGAACTTTAATCTCCAAATGTTGAAGGAGGGGCCTGGTGGAAAAATGCCTGGATCATGGGGGCTGCCTTTCCCCTTACTGTTCTCATGTTAGAGCTCAAGATTTGATGGTTTTAAAGTATGGCACTTACGCGTCGCTTGTTCTTTCTCCTGCTGCCATGTTAGAGGTGCCTACTTCCCCTTTGCCTTCTGCTATGATTATAAGTTTTCTGAGGCCTCCTTGACCATGCAGAACTGTGAGTCAATTAAACTCTTTTCTTTATGAACTACCTAGTCTCAGGTATTTCTTTATAGCAGTGTGAAAATGGACTAATACACCACTCTGCCTAATTAGTCCACGGAAGGATTTTATCTAAAAAATATCTCTAATAAAAAGATTTATGCAAGGAATTAGAAGCCCAAGCACCAGATTATACATAAAGCTAAAAAAAATAAGCAAAACCAAAATGCACACATCCACTCATATGCAAAACACAAAACAAACAAAGAAAAACCTTTCCTCAGAGTTATTTTGATGTAAAATCTAGCAATAGCTGTGACCCTTCCAATTACTAGGCAAGGATGTTTGGGTGGTTTTAGGCATTTTTACTTTTGGAGGTTTTCCAAGATCATATCAAATATATTTTAATTTGCTTATATCCCATGTTCAACCTAATTTCTATATAACAAAATAAGAATAGAGTTGAGGAACAGAATAATGAATTGACTAAGTAGTTTACATGTTGCATTTTGTAGACATTTAATTATATTAAATTTCATTTTTTTCAGAGATTGTTTTTAGTTAAAATTTCCAAGCAAATACGCAGTTTTTAGACTCAAATACTGTTAGGCACCCCTTCATAGCTCATAGGATGAAGTCTATAGAAAGAAGATAAATAAAAAGGAACTTCAATGGAGGATAGGGTTGAGGGGTAAAGGTGACAGCTGGCTATTGTTGCAAGAGCAATAGATTTTGAAGCAGATAATCAGGGATACAATTATAGCTCCACCATTTTCTTTCAGAAGCTTTGGAAAATCATTTAACTTTCTTTAGGTCTTAGATTCTGTGTTTAAAATAATAGATAAGCACTCAGTCCATTATAATTTGAAGCTTTTTAAACTCAAAAATATTTATTGAATGCTTATTAAGCATGAGGCATTGCTCTAATGTTGAGATGTAACAAGAGATGAGGACAACAGAAGAGCCTGTTCTCTTGGACTTTATCTTGTATGGAAGGAAACATTAATCAATATTGTATATGCACTCAGGTAGTAATAAGGCCTATATGAAGAAAAACAAAGTGGGTGAAGGGGATGGGGAGTGGAAAGAAGCCTTTATTTTAGATAGATGGTCTGGGAGTCTGTCCTCTTTGAGAAAGTGACAGTTGAACAGAGTCAAACTATGTGTGCCCAACATTTCCTAGAGAATAGGAAAAAATATAAAAGTTGGAAGCAGTGTGTGTATGTGTGTGTGTGTGTGTGTGTTGGAGGGGTGTTATGGCGTTATGGCAGTATGACACAGACATGACACAGCTGTTTCTAGAACTCTGTGCCATTTCTCTGAATTTCCCCACCGCCTCTGTTCTGTGTGCTTAGGAACTAAAATAGCACAGAATTCCATGTGGTGTCCATATTTCCTTTAAGAAATGTGTTAGAAAATGACAATCCTGTGCAAAAGAGTCTTTTTAAAAAAGTTTACCTGATGCAAATTCAAATCTGTGAATTTACAGTAAATGCCAATCTAAGTTTGCAGTAAATTATTGTGGAAGACTATAAGTAATACACAATAAAAACTGAAATAGACACTGGGCGCGGTGGCTCATGCCTGTAATCCCAGCAGTTTGGGAGGCCAAGGCAGGCGGATCACTTGAGGTTGGGAGTTTGAGACCAGCCTGACCAACATGGAGAAATCCTGTCTCTACTAAAAATATAAAATTAGCCGGGTGTGGTGGCGCATGTCTGTGCCAGCTACTCGGGAGGTTGAGGCAGGAGAATTGCTTGAACCCAGGAGGTGGAGGTTGCAGTGAGCTGAGATCGCGTCATTGCACTTCAGCCTGGGCAATAAGAGAGAAACTCCATGTCAAAACACAAAAAACTGAAATAGACATGAAATGATGATTTAATTTATCTCTACCATATAGTGGTATAGTAGATAAAATGTCATCAACCCAATTTTGCAGGTGATGCCTGAACTTACTTACACAGATAATAAGTGGAAGACAGTGAGTCCCAATCCTGGCCTCACCCCAGTACAAACTATTCAACTTGCACCTTAGCTGCTTTTCAAAACATATGCTTTGGTTTTATATAAAGACTTTTACAAAACCTGAGCATCATTATGAATGTGGGTCACTTACCCACAGAGGCAACCAGAATAAGGTTTCCTGAGGGAATCTGAACAGTGCTTCAGCTAATCAATGGTTGTGTGAGTGCTCCAGCCAATGAATAGAGGTGGCAGAGATAAGGAGGAGAAAGGGCCTAGGTCCTCAAGGATCAAAGAAAAGAGGGAAAGTATAATAGTGACAAAATCTCACATGAATAAATATCCAGCGTATGTTTCCTGTCTCAGTCTCCCTAAGGAAAATTCTGGCATTGAACACTTGACATTTCCTCACTCCCAGCTTCTGAACTTTATCATGAGCTTCTGTGTGGGAAGAAAGGAAAAAACTAGAAGATTTACACTGACAAGAGGAGAAGAAAGAATAACTAGTGGTTCTTAACCCTGGCTGGATATTAAAATCACTCAGAGAACTATGAAAAATTCCAATGCATAGGCCAATTACAGTCAGGTGCTGCTCAACGATGAGTATGTATTCTGAGAAAATGCATTGTTAGGTATTTCACTGAAGGGTGACTATGACAGTGTCTACTTACACAACTCTAGTATGTAGTATGGTATAGCCTACTACACAGCTAGGCTATGTGGTTTAGGCTATTGCTCCTGGGCTACAAATCTGTGGAGCATATTACTGTACTCAATACTGTAGGCAACTGTAATGCAATGGTAAGTATTTGTGTACCTAGATATATTTAGACAAAAAAATGGCACAGCAAAATACAGTATTATAAGCCTATGGGACCACCAACACATAATGCGGTCTGTTGTTGACTTAAACATTATTATTATGACTGAAACAGTATCGTGGCACATAACCATACCACAAAATTTCTGAAAGTTGATCTGAGATATCAGCATTTTAAATATACCTCATGTCTTTTCAGTTTGCAACTATGCTTAAGAACAACTGAACAAGGAGAATGCAAATATTTATATAAGAGAAGGTGTGTTGGGCTGGTGGAGTAAAGAATTTGGCAGTCTAGGCATAGGAAATCTTGAGGATTGTAAAAATACAGTGATAAAAGATGTGAAAGAACAGCTGTCATCCATAGGAATAATATTGAGAATGGCAGAGGTGGAGAGAAAGGAATTTCAAGATGTTTTGCTGCATAGGAATAACATACTCCTTCTTCCAAACTCAAATTCTCCAGAAGCTTTTCAAGTAAGAATCAAAATTCTTTTCAAGTTTTTTTTTTTTTTTTTCTCTGCTTCTATTTTATTTGTACCATTTAGAGATTAGAACACATGGGGCCACACTTATCTGGGCATACAAAAGTTTGAAGGGATGAATAAAAGTGAATTAAAGGTAAATATTTATGTAAAGATTCATTTGCTTCCTGATTATGTTAAGAAAGAATAATCAGAAATAATACTAATGATGATCATCAGTTATGGATTACTGGACAATGAATGTATGCTAACATTCTTATGTGAACTAGATATGGATCGACTTATGTAATTGTCCCTATCATGTGAAATAGGTACTACAATTATTGCTATTTTCAAATGAGAAAATCAAGCAAAGAGAGGGTAAACATGTCTCCAAGTCATACAATTACAACGTGGTACAGACTAATTTAAATCCAGAGTTTCACTCCCAAGGCCTTCTTTTAAACACTGAGAGCTTCACGGTGTTTGGCCATGAAGAGAGACAATCATGATAACTCAGGAAAAGAGTACTATGAAAGAGTGGACAGAAGATACAGGAAAAGAACACTCAGAAGACTGCAAAGACTTGAAGAGTGGGCATATCAACAGCTAAGAGGCAGCAAACATGGGCAAGACAGAGGAGAATAGTAACAAAATGGAAAGCTCCAGGCAGTGGTTCAGTGTGAATGGTTTATAAATCAGGAGGAATTTGTAAACCAAACATTGAATCTGAAAGTTGCTTCTGCTTCCATCATGAATCATCAATTTTATTAATTTTGAATAATACAAAAAAAAGTTGAATGTTAGAAAGTTAGTAATTTAAAGAAAGAACACTAACATAGCTAAAGAAATTAAGTGAGAGACAAAAGTTTGAAGAATGATGCTTAGTTTTTTTTTTTTTTTTAGATAAAATGGACCTCACTGCAATGATACTGCAGACAAAACCAGGTAGATATGCCATAAATGTCTGCATTTCTTCCATCTTCATTCAGGAGAGATAGGCACCTACAAATATATAGGCTTTCAGTCAGAAATTTATTTTGATATTAAAGAAAGACTAAGGGCTAATGATTACAACACTTTTTATTTAAAAAATGCCTTATGATAATCTTGAAATCATTTACAGTGTAATTAAAAGTATGCATTTTGTTGAGTTTCTTTTAAAATTAAGTTATGTATCATCTTGTTTATATTGGGCTAAGTTTCTAAATAAAATGAATTTAAAAATTCTCTCTAATGGCTTATGACCTGAGTTATCTCATTTGTAAAATTAAGTGGCTGATAGTTGTCTTTCTGATCCAAAATACTATTAGCCTATGTACATCAATACCTTTTACCTTTATCATCTAACAATTCAAAATATCATGAGCAACAGATAAGCAGAGCACAAATGATTACATGATCGAACACCTTTTTATTGAAAGGAGGATTTTGATTTCTAATATTTGTTTCAAGCGTTTCACAGACTCTCCACAGTTTTTATTTTATTTTTATTGTTCTAGTACATGTTACTAAAATATATAATAAATAGCAACGTATGTACAGTCACGCATCACTTAATGACAAGGGTACCTTCTGAGAAATGTGTTGTTCAACAATGTCATCATTGTGCAAACATCATAGAATGTACTTAAAAATATCAGCACATTAACTTGTTGACCAGATGAATCAGCTAATCTGTTGTCCTTGGCTAAATTACCACACAGTGTCATTGTGCCTGGATTTAAACTCTTGAGTCACTACTGAGGTGGTTGCCCTTCTGCCTGTGTCTCCTCACATAATACTGTCCATGGGAGGGCGCCAGAGCAGCATTTGCTTATCCTTACCCTGGAAATGCTCACCAGGGTTCAGGCACTTTGCTTCTATGCCAGTACCTCTCCTGATGTATTTGGGTTGCAAAGCAATGAGCAATGACCAGCCTAATGAAATCATTCTCACCATGGAAGGTTTCAGCACTTGCTCTCAGTGTTGAGGATTTCCTGGGAATTTTAGGGGAGAAAATGTGTGTTTTTTTTTTAACCTTTAGGTTCTCCAGTTAAGGTCCTGCAACTCAGACTGACAAAAGATAGATTAACAAGAGAAAATAAACTGAAGTTTTTTAACATATGCATCACACACATGTGGGAGAAAGCAGTGATCAGTATCTCAAACGGGTGGTTAAAACTTGGGCTTAAATAACATCTTAGTAAAAAATCATAAATTTGTAGAGAAATAACGAGACAAAGGAAAGGAATTTTGAGCTTCCAGAGGCAGTAAACTGCAGAAAGGTAAATATATGGGGAAACTAACTCAAGGAAAATAAGGACGAGTTAGATGTGCTATATAGGTTTCTCTGGTCCCACCTCTGGGCTGATAGGAGAATAGAATTGTCTTGAGTGATTAACAATCATCTTGCCCTTCCTAATAAAGAGACTGAGGGCAGAGAACTTGTTCTGTGTCTAATATTTCTCAGTCACCTTTAGTCAAAACAATTCTGTGACAGACTGGCATATTATGGTGTGAACCCCATCAGAGACTATAAAGAATCTTTGTTATAATGGTGAGCTTTAGACTTAGTTAAACCTATAATCACATCCCTACTTTCCCATTGATAGGTTCTATGGCTTTGGTGAGATTATTTAACCTCTTTTCATAACAGAAATAATAGCAGTGTTTAATATTTCAAAAGGCAGTTAAAGTGTCTAGCACAGGACTTGACACATAGGTGTTTGAGAAATAAAGAATTAGGTACTCTATCCCATCACCAAGTAATCGAGTCAGAAAAGGTGTTAGCATGTGCCCTGTCTATTTTCTACTGCTATAACAGAATACTACAGACTGGGTCATTTATAAAAAAACAAATGTTTATTTGGCTCACAGTTCTGGAGGCTGGGAAGTCCACAGGCATGGCACTGGCACCCAGCAAGGGTCATCCCATGGCAGAAGTATGGAAGGCAGAAGTGAGTCCATGAGTCAGAGAGAAACACTGACATGAACTAATCCTTTTTATCAAGAACACACTCCTTCAATAACTAACCTATTCTTGTGATAACAGCAGTGATCTCTTCAAGAGGGTAGATTCCTCATGGCCTAATCACCTCTTAAATGCCCCACCTCCTAATACTGTTACAATGACAATTAAATTTCCATATGAGTTTGGGTGGAACATTCAAATAATAGCAGCTTGCTAATGGTTAATGAAGTTGTCAGATTAAGACTCTTTCCATGTATGAGAAGGAGCCACCCTAAAGAGTACCTTCTATGATGAGCATTTATCACATTTTTTGGGAGGACAAGATCCAATTGTGGGACCTTTGTCTGAAACAAGATGTAGAAATCTTGGAGAGAGGTCCAAAGAGAAAGACTAAAAATGATTAGCTTAGAAAACGGGTCCTTTGAGGAAAAGCTAAAGAACTTTGGGTTATTTAGCATGAAGAGAAGTACCATGGGAATTGGGGAGAGGAAAAGAAAAATGTAAGCACAGTGAGTTTTACTTAAATTTTGATTTAAATCATTAGGTGCAAAAAATGCACTTCACAATGTGTTTTTTATCAAAGGCCTACTCCTGTCAGTGCATGTTATGTATAATAGATGCCTTTTTTTTTTTTTTTGCTTGGAAGGTATACAGTGCTATGCATTTTAAAGTAGCAATTTATTGTATCGCATTATTGTTGCAATTGCAAAAGAAAATGCAGTATTTTTTTTTACAACTTATTAAAATCAATTGAAGCAGAGGCTACTAAATTTTTTAGCAGAAAAGATGAGTTATCCCTTAATTCAGAGTTTTCTCTTAATGTATTAGAAGAGAACTACATCCTAAAATAAGGCATGAACAAATATTTATTTAACTAAAAATGACAAGCATACATTTATATATTAGGCATACATTTGTTTTTGTCAGCAAATGACATCTTTAATTACTTTTAAGCAAAGTAAGTTTACATATTTACTATTTTAGTTACACTTGGGAATTGTGCTTTTTGAAAAACAAAACAAAATAGACATTGCTTAGTGAAGGCAATGGAAAAATTTGAAATGTTAAGCTGAATATTGTAGTTAGTCTTGTTCTACTTTTCCTTTAATTTCTGTCCTGGAAAAATAGGAGCTTCTTTGTTTTTCCAGTTACTAAATGTTTTCTCAATTTAAAACTAATTAGTACAATGGAAGTAAACATTCTTTGCACACCTGTGAAAGAGCTACTGTTGCTAAAAATTAGGTTATTGCTTTAAAGATCTGAGGCAAATTCAGGTGTTTAAACACCTCTCCCTAGACTATTGAATGAGTTTCTTTCAAATCTAATCAACTAATACTGGTCTTGAGTGATTCATCCTCTGTCCTAAAGTGCATTCTTGTTGGTTTTGAAGACATGTGCTCCACGTTCCTCTCCCAATCAGTTCTGCTCAGAAGGGAGCCTGTCGTGCAAGGTGTTAGCAACACGTAAGTTGGAGGTACTGTAAGGCATCTGAAGACCTATTAGAATATTGTCATAAAAGTTATACAAATGAAGTATACTTTGTAATCCCACTTCCATGATAATAATTAAATTTTGAGCCATCTTAGAAACTCAGTTTGCATAAGTTTAATTAATTAATTTATTTATTTTGAGACAGAGTCTCTCTCTGTCACCCAGGCTGGAGTGTAGTGGTGCGATCTCGGCTCACTGAAAGCTCTACCTCCTGGGTTCATGCCATCCTTCTGCTTCAGTCTCCCGAGTAACTGGGACTACAGGCGCCCGCCACCAAACCTGGCTCATTTTTTTTTTGTATTTTTATTAGAAACGGAGTTTCACCATGTTAGCCAGGATGGTCTTGATCTCCTGAGCTCGTGATCCACCTGCCTCAGCCTCCCAAAGTGCTGGGAAGTCTAATTTATTTTTTCAAGAACAAGAAAATTTGGGGTGTCTGGCAGGATGGCCGAATAGGAGCAGTTTCCATCTACAGCTCCCAGTGAAATCAGCACAGAAGGTGGGGGTGATTTCTGCATTTCCAACTGAGGTACGGGGCCCATCTCACTGGGACTGGTTAGACAGTGGGTGTAGCCCATGGAGGGTGAGGTGAAGCAGGGTGGAGGTGTTGCCTCACCTGGGAAGCTCAAGGGGTTGGGAAACTACCTCCCCTAGCCAAGGGAAACCGTGAGGGGATGTGCAGTGAGGAATGGTGCACTCCAGCCCTGATACTATACTTTTCCCATGGTCTTCACAACCCACAGACCAGGAGAGTCCCTTGGATGCTTACACCACCAGGTCCCTGGGCTTCAAGCAAAAACAGGGTGGCTATTTGGGCTGACACTGAGCTAGCTGCAGGAGTTTTTTTCATACCCCAGTGGCGCCTGGAACACCAATGAGACAGAACAATTCACTCCCCTGGAAAGGGGGCTGAAGCCAGGGAACCAAGTGGTCTAGCTCAGGGGATTCCACCTCCACGGAGCCCAGCAAGCTAAGATCTACTGGCTTGAAATTCTCTCTGCCAGCACAGCAGTGTGAAGTTAACCTGAGATGCTCAAGTTTGGTGGGGGAAGGGGCATCAGCCATTACTGAGGCTTGAGTAGGCAGTTTTCCCTTCACAGTGTAAACAAAGCCACGTGGCAGTTTGAAGTGGGTGAGCCCACCTTAGCCCAGCAAAGCCACTGTAGCCACAGTGCCTTTCTAGATTCCTCCTCTCTGGGCAGGACTTCCCCAAAAGAAAGGCAGCAGTCCCAGTTAGAAGCTTATAGATAAAACTCCCATCTCCCTGGTACAGAGCACCTTGGGGAAGGGGCAGCTGTGGGCACAGCTTCAGCAGACTTCAACATTCTTGCCTGCCATCGCTGAAGAGAGCAGCAAATCTCTCAGCACAGTGCTTGAGCTCTGTTAAGGGACAGAGTGCCTCCTCAAGTGGGTCCCTGGTCCCATGCCTCCTGAATGGGAGACACCTCCTAGCAGGGGTCGATAGACGCTTCATACAGGAGAGCTCTGGTTGGCATCTGGCTGGTGCCTCTCCGGGACGAAGCTTCCAGAGGAAGGAACAGGCAGCAATCTTTGCTGTTCTGCAGCCTCCACTGGTGATAGCCAGGAAAATGGAGTCTGGAGTGAACCTCCAGCAAACTCCAGCAGACCTGCTGCAGAGGGGCCTCACTGTTACAAGGAAAACTAACAAACAGAAAAGAATAGCATCAACATCAACAAAAAGGATATCCACACAGAAATCCCATCTGAAGTTCACCAACATCGAAGACCAAAGGTAGATATGAATCCACGAAGATGAGGAAAAACCAGTGCAAAAAACTGAAAATTCCAAAAACCGGAATGCCTCTTCTCCTCCGAAGGATAACAATTCCTCACCAGCAAGGGAATAAAACTGGACAGAGAATGAGTTTGACAAATTGATAGAAATAGGGTTCAGAAGGTGGGTAATAACAAACTCCTCTGAGTTAAAGGAGCATGTTCTAACCCAATGCAAGGAAGCTAAGAACCCTGATAAAAGGTTAGATGAATTGCTAACTAGAATAACCAGTTTAGAGAAGAACATAAATGACCTGATGGAGCTGAGAAACACAGCACAAGAGTTTCGTGAAGCATACAGAAGTATCAATAGCCAAATCAACTAAGCAGAAGAAAGGATATCAGAGATCGAAGATCAACTCAATGAAATAAAGCATGAAGGCAAGATTAGAGAAAAAAGAATGAAAAGAAGTGAACAAAGCTTCCTAGAAATATGGGACTGTGAGAAAAGACCAAACCTACATATGATTGGTGTTCCTGTATGTGACGGGAGGAATGGAACCACGTTGGAAAACAGTCTTCAGGATATTATCCAGGAGAACTTCACCAACCTAGCAAGACAGGCCAACATTCAAATTCAGTAAATACAGAAAACACCACAAAGATACTCCTTGCGAAGAGCAACCCCAAGACACATGCATGTCAGATTCATTGACATGGTTGAAGTGAAGGAAAAAATGTTAACGGCAGCCAGAGAGAAAGATTGGGTTACCCACAAAGGGAAGCCCATCAGACTAACAGTGGATCTCTCAGCAGAAACTCTATAAGCCAGAAGAGGGTGGGGGCCAATATTCAACATTCTTGAAGAAAAGGATTTTCAACCCAGGATTTCATATCCAGTCAAAGTAAGCTTCATAAGCAAAGGAGAAATAAAATCCTTTACAGACAAGCAAATGCTGAGAGATTTTGTCACCACCAGACCTGCCTTCCAAGAGCTCCTGAAGGAAGCACTAAATATGGAAAGGAAAAACTGGTACCGGCCACTGCAAAACACACCAAATTGTAAAGACCATCAACACTATGAAGAAACTGCATCAACTAATGGGCAAAATAATCAGCTAGCATCATAATAACAGGATCAAATTCACACATAGCAATATTAACCTCAAATGTAAACAGGCTAAATGCCCCAATTAAAGGACACAGACGGTCAAATTGGATAAACAAGCAATCGGTGTGCTGTATTCAGGAGACCCATCTCATGTGCAAAGGCACACATAGGCTCAAAATAAAGGGATAGAGGAATGTTTACTAAGCAAATGCAAAACAAAACAAAAAAAGCAGGGGTTTCAATCCTAGTCTCTGATAAAACAGACTTTAAACCAACAAAGATTTTAAAAAGACAAAAAAGGGCATTATGTAATGGTAAAGGAATCAATGGAACAAGAAGAATTAACTATCCTAAATATATATGCACCCAATACAGGAGCATCCAGATTCATAAAGCAAGCTCATAGAGACCTACAAAGAGACTTAAACTCACACACAATAATAGTGGGAGACTTCAACACCCCACTGTCAATTTTAGACAGATCAACGAGACAGAAAATTAACAAGGATATTCAGGACTTGAACTCAGCTCTGGACAAAGTGGACCTAATAGACATCTACAGAACTCTCCACCCCAAATCAACAGACTATATATTCTTCTTGGCAACTCATCGCACTTATTCTAAAATTGACCACATAATTGAAAGTAAAACACTCCTTAGCAAATGCAAAAGAACAGAAATCATAACAAACACCAATAATAAACAGAGAGCCAAATCATGAGTGAACTCCCATTCACAATTGCTATAAAGAGAATAAAAACCCTAGGAATACAACTTACAAAGGATGAGAAGAATCTCTTCAAGGAGAACTACAAACCACTGCTCAAGGAAATAAGAGAGGACACAAACAAATGGAAAAATATTCCATGCTCATGGATAGAAAGAATCAATAACCTGAAAATGGCCATACTACCCAAAGTAATTTATAGACTCAATGCTATCCCCATCAAGCCACCATTGACTTTCTTCACAGAATTAGAAAAAACTACTTTAAATTTCATATGGAACCAGAAAAGAACCCATATAACCAAGACAATCCTAAGCAAATGAACAAAGCTGGAGGCATCAAGCTACCTGACTGCAAACTGTACTTCAAGCCTACAGTAACCAAAACAGCAGGGTACTGGTACCAAAACAGATATATAGACCATGGAAGAGAACAGAGACTTCAGAAATAACACCACACATCTACAACCATCTAATCTTTGACAAACTGACAAAAACAAGCAATGAGGAAAGGATTCCCTATTTAATAAATGGTGTTGGGAAAACTGGCTAGCCGTATGCAGAAAAATGAAACTAGGTCCCTTCCTTACATCTTATACAAAAATTAACTCAAGATGGATTAAAGACTTAAATGTAAAACCTGAAACTGTAAAAACCCTAGAAGAAAACCTAAGCAATACCATTCAGGACATAGACATGGGCAAAGACTTCATGACTAAAACACCAAGAGCAATGGCAACACAAGCTAAAGTTGACAAATGAGATCTCAGTAAAGTAAAGAGCTTTGGCACAGCAAAAGAAATTAGCATCAGAGTGAACAGGCAGCCTACAGAATTGGAGAAAATTTTTGCAATCTATCCATCTGACAAAGGGCTAATACACAGAATCTATGAAGAACTTAAACAAATTTACAAGAAAAAAACAAACAGCCCCATCAAAAAGTGGGCAAAGGATATGAACAGATACCTCTCAAAAGAAGACATTTATGCAGCCAACAAACGTATGAAAAACAGCTCCTCATCACTGGTCATTACAGAAATGCAAATCAAAACCACAATATATACCCTCTCACGCCAGTTAGAATGGCAATCATTAAAAAGTCAGGAAACAACAGATGGTGGAGAGGATGTGGAGAAATAGGAACACTTTTAAACTGTTGGTGGGATTATAAATTAGTTCAACCATCTTGGAAGACAGTGTGGTGATTCCTCAAGGATCTAGAACCAGAAATACCATTTGACCCAGCAATCCCATTATTGGGTATACACCCAAAGGATTATAAATCATCCACTTTAAAGAAACATGCACACATATGTTTATTGCAGCACTGTTCACAACAGCAAAGACTTTGAACCAACCCAAATGCCCATCAATGAAGAACTGGAGAAAGAAAATGGGGCAAATATACACCATGGAATACTATGCAGCCATGAAAAAGGATGAGTTCATGTCCTTTGCAGGGACATGGATGAAGGTGGAAACCATCACTCTCAGCAAACTAACACAGGAACAGAAAACCAAACATCACATGTTCTCACTCATAAGTGGGAGTTGAACAGTGAGAACACATGGACACAGGGAGGGAAACATCACACACTGGGGCCTGTTGGGAGATGGGGGGTAGGGGAGGGATAGTGTTAGAAGAAATACCTAATGTAGATGACGGGTTGATGTGTGCAGCAAATCACTATAGCACCTGTATACCTATGTAACAGACCTGCACATTCTGCATATTTGTCATATTTGTCCCATAACTTAAAGTATATATAAAAAATAACAAGAAAATTCAACAAAATCTCAGATTATTAAATTATTTTCCTTGAAATTAACATTTTTATTCACCCTGAGCTTTAACAATGAGAAAGAATAAAATATATAATAAGTATAATGGCAAGTTTTGGTTTGCTAGTTTCCAGTGAAAATAATGAAAATGGACAATTATAGTCAAAAGCTTAATTAGATCTTAGCTACAAGTCATCTTTTCATACTCTCTACGTGTTAGATGGAGGTAGTGCTGCATCGAAGTGAGTGCTCCACCTAAACTCTATCTGAGCATGTAACTGAGCAAGGTGAAGGGACTAGTGCTTTGCAGCTAGTTAGCAGAAGTGGTGGCTAGGATGAAAGCTCAAAAAATAATGGCCAATAGTTCACTAGCCATTATATTTCTTACCATATAACATTGTTTCTCCAGTAAAGTCTGCAAACTGTTTCATCTTTGTCTTACTGGATTTGAAAGAAAATGAGAAATACTCTGCTTCAATCTGCTATCCCAAGAAGGAATTTTTATAGTTGGTCAAAGTGGTTCATACAAGCTCTTCAGTGTCAGTTTCTAAAAGGGTTCAGTGGTGCTTTCTCCAAGGGCCTAGGATACAGCCTAATTTGGAGCTGAATGTTCTGGAATTTTCCTCCCACCTCCATGTTGGAGAGGTGAAACTGCTTTTCAAAAAAAATTCATTAATTTATTTTCAGCTTTGTTAAGGTTTTAATGACAAAACAATGAATATATTTAAAGTATATAATATGATGTTTCAATGTACGTATACATTGTAAAATGATTACCACAATCAAGCTAATTAACCTATCTATCAATCACCTCACAGTTACTTTTTGTGTGTGTGGTGAATATACTTAAGATCAACTCTTAGCAAGTTTCAAATGTACAATATGTTAATGCTAACTATAGTTGCTATGCTGTAGATTAGGTTTCCAGAACTTTATTAACCTTAACTGTAATCCTGTACACGTTGACCAACATTTCCTATTTTTCCCACCCCGATCCCTGGTGACCACCTTCTACACTCTGTTTGAAACTGCTCTTTGGGGAATAAGCATTAACTTCTTGCTAATGCTGCACAGAATACACTGCCCACAGAGCTAAAGAACCACTGCAGAGGGCTTTAGCAATTGAATTAGATGTATAAAAGGCAATCACAGTCAGTAATTTCTGGTATCCACCCATACTACGGGAACTATTTTGAAATCACAGAAACATTAATAAAAATATCCCCTTGAAGTAAATAATTAAAGGTAGATTAGGATTTGAAACTTCCTAAACCATACAGGCGGCACATTTGCAAATTAATATATATAACTGACTTGGGTAAATCACACAAAATAAATGAGAACCAGATTTTGAATGAGGTTAGGCTGCGTAGTAACAAAACGAATGTTAAGGATAAAATCTTCTTGTAAGAGAGAAAGAAAGCTTTCTATCTCAGTGTTTTAAAGAATTGACAAAAATGTGGAGAATCCTTTAAGGCAACTAAATGAAATTGAGTAAGTGAACGAAGCATTAATTATAGTTCTGCCGTGTTAAATGTTATATTAAAAAATAGGATGTTTATTATTATGGCAACTTGTTGTTAACCTTATTTAACAGGCAGAACTTTTTCTCCCTAATTTCTCTTCTCACAAATACCATCCAATTGATGAACCCATATTTACTGAATACTTATGTTTCGCCATGCTGAGAGATTTCTTATTTAAGTATTTGACATTAAAGTCCGTAAAACTATCATTAAAAATTCACCAATCTTCTGGTCTATTTGTGAAGTACATATTGTATGGTTAATCTTATCATTATTACATGGATGTTTTCTCTCATCTCTCACAAATAAGTTGTCAAATCCACACAAAAGGAAAAAGGTTCTAAATTGTACCTTCTTAGAAACATTGTTCTCTCCCCTCATTAACAAAAATAATTGCTTTATATGATGGAATCAAGATACAATAAGATGTCATTTAGATTTTTATTTTAATTACCTATATTTTCATTACAATTCAGATTATTTTTTAAGCATTCCCCTTTGATGCCTTTGTTTTCTTATACAAAATGAGAAAACTTTTTTTCCGTCATTGATTCTATTGCTTTAAGACTGTAACCTTTCAAATTAATTTTTATATACTATACTCAGTTTAGTAAAATATTTAGTGCTTTTATAATGTTGTAAACCATTAGGCTGTAATTACACTAACATAGTACGGAGACTAATAGTTCTGTTGGAATACAACAGTGATGCATGATGGCCTTATTAATATAATAGTCCTGAAACACTAAGAATATTAAAAAAATTAATCATTGTTACAGTCTGCATTTAGTTACAGATTGTAAAACACTACTTATAATTTTACTACTGTTCTTACAGCCTCTGGGAGAAACCTAAAACAATTTCAGTAAAGCTTCAGAAAGTTTCAAACATCATTTCAGTCTGATGATCTAGCTAGAGTTTAGTGAATTTTAAAGAATCGATAATTTACAGGTAGGAACCAGACTGACTTTAGTAATGACTTAAGGTTGATCTGTTGGTTCAAAGACATTACTTCATGACTACTAGTTGGCTATAAAATAAGTAGATGGATATTAGTGGGAGCTGAATTCCACACCCTAACTTGTTCCCTGTCCCCACTACATAGTAAACTTGATAAGGTCATGGTACTTTGTGTAGTCATCTTGACCTGTAGCACCTGACACATGGAAGAAACTTAACAAAATACAGTTTGTATGAGTGTAATGGAGTGTATTCAACACATGTTGAATGAATGTCTAGAATCCAATACATAATCAGGCCAGGCTTTTAGTGAGTATGAGCATTGTGTGTTGAATGCCTCCCATTCTTTCTTTCCTTCTTTCCTTCCTTCTTTCCTTCCTTCCTTCCTTCCTTCCTTCCTTCCTTCCTTCCTTCCTTCCTTCCTTC
>NC_045434.1:125807300-125809569 GCF_002776525.5 Piliocolobus tephrosceles | reverse complement strand
TTCCTTCCTTCCTTCCTTCCTTCCTTCCTTCCTTCCTTCCTTCCTTCTTTCCTTCTTTCCTTCCTTCCTTCCTCTTCTGTTCTGCAGACTCTGCTACTAACTTTACTTCTCTCCTCCTCTTAACATCTTTCTAGCCTGAGGGTGAAAATTACAAAACTATGAGATTAACATTGTGGATAACGAAGGAAGTGAGTGCATCCACTTTACTTTATAAAAACTCTTTACTGAGTGACTAGCAGTCTTGAAGCTGTTAGTAAAGTGAAACTTTGGTTCTTAGTTGTAACTTTGCATAATTTTTGCAGGTGGCTAGACTCGACTCACTATACATCCTGCCATCTTGCTAAACCATCTGCCTATTGCATATTTTTGGACTCCCTAGCACCACCACCTCGATACAGATGACCCACTTGTTTCTCTAATGGTCTTCTTTCTCCTTTTTATCCAAAACCCTTAATCTATCTTGCTTGTTCTGATTTCACCAAGTTTGGTTTGGATAATTTTAGCTCACAATATTAGGAAACATCTATTTTTCTAAGGAAGAGAAGTAATGTTTATTTCTCACTGTCTGCATTTTAGTGTATAACAGGTGGAGATTTTTTCTTGTTTTTTTTTTTTTTTTTTTTTTTCTGATTTTAGCTCCTAGCATTCAATAATGTTGACTGATTGCCTCTCTAATATTTGATCAGGGTTCTAACTGAGAAACTAGACCCTGAGAATCTGGAGTTTAAGTAGGCTGGGATTCACCAGTGGTTGTATTGAGCATCTACCTTTCTGAATTAACTTTTATAGAATCACTCTGTAAAATCTATCTAACTACTAGCAGCAACTCATTTGTGAAAGAATTAAATGGCATAATATATGTCTCATGATTCCTTCAGGGACAGCCGATATGAGGGTTTTACTGGCAAGGACAGGTAGGCTGCATGATTTCCTGGAAAACAACCTGCCCATTGGTACAAGAGTGTATATTTAATTATTTAAACACAGAGTATTGAGCCCCTACCATGTGTAAAGTGCTAAAATGCTGGAAATAAAAAGATAAATAGTAATGAATCTGACAGTGATCTCATCATCGAGGACCCTCGGTTTAGGTGAGGATGGGGGTACATTCATTGGTATATAAGACATGTGAGAAGTAAAGCGTATTGGTTGATAGCAGTTGCCTTGAAGTAGAATGTAGAAATCCAAAATTGAAAGGTATTTCAAATTTAGCTCATCCACTCTCACCTAACTTCTTTACCACGTGACTAGCCAGTCTTGACTTAAAAATCACAGGAAATAGGAAATACACTATGCCCCTCAAAGGCACCCCTCAGAACTCCAATCTTTCTTCCTGAAATTTCCCCTGTGGATTCTATTTTAAAGGCTCCATCCAAGACTAAATTTAACTTATCCTTCTGACAGTTCTCAAAGTGTTTGGCTCTAGTTAAGATAATATAGCTAATATTAATTGAGCAATTTAAAATGATGGCATTATTAAAGCTTTTATATGTGTTTATTTAACCTTCACAACAATATATGAAGTAAACATTATTACTACTCCTATTCTACAGATGAGGACATGGAGGCATAAGAAATTGCCAGTATTCAGTTTGGGAGCCCGAGGTAGGCAGATCACCTGAGGTCGGGAGTTCAAGACCAGCCTGGCTAATATGGTGAAATCCTATTTCTACTAAAAATACAAAACAAAAAATTTAGCCGGACATGGTGGTGTACGCCTGTAATCCCAGCTACTCCGGAGGCTGAGGCTGGAGAATCACTTGAACCTGGGAGGCGGAGGTTGCAGTGAGTAGAGGTTCTCGTGCCATTGCACTCTAGCTTGGGCACTTGGGCAACAAGAGTGAAACTCTGTCTCAAAAAAAAAAAAAAAAAAAAGAAAAGAAAAGAAAAGAAAAAGAAAAAGAAATTGCCAATATCACCAATGTCCAATATTGTCCATCAGTGAGGAGTGGAATTGAGGTTTGAAGCCAGAGTCCGCACTGCCTCCCTCCTTTCTGAGTTCTTTTCCAAGAGAAATCTCCCTAATTTTTCTTATGGCATGCTTTATTATTATTATTATTATTATTTAATTCATCATTATTCTATTGCTACTGGAAGAGTTTTCTGTTTTGTTTTGTTTTGTTTTGTTTTCCTTTTTAATGTAATTTGAAGTGTGTGCCCAGTGGAGAAAAGAATATTCCAGGCCGGGCACAGTGGCTCACGCCTGCAATTACAGCACTTCGGGAGGCCAAAGCAGGTGGATCACGAGGTCAGGAGTTCAAGACCAGCC
>NC_045434.1:125784023-125806900 GCF_002776525.5 Piliocolobus tephrosceles | reverse complement strand
TTTTCCTTTTTAATGTAATTTGAAGTGTGTGCCCAGTGGAGAAAAGAATATTCCAGGCCGGGCACAGTGGCTCACGCCTGCAATTACAGCACTTCGGGAGGCCAAAGCAGGTGGATCACGAGGTCAGGAGTTCAAGACCAGCCTGGCCAACATGGTGAAACTCCGTCTCTACTAAAAATACAAAAGTTAGCTGATCATGGTGGTGGGCGCCTGTAATTCCAGCTACTCGGGAGGCTGAGGCAGGAGAATTGCTTGAACCCGGGAGGTGAAGGTTGCAGTGAGCCGAGATTGCACCACTGCACTCCAGCCTGGGTGACAGAGTGAGACTCCATCTCAAACAAAACAATACAAAACAAAACAAAACAAAACAAAGAGAATATTCCAGTTGTTCCCTGACCTACTTGGAGTTGAGTGGAACTCTCACTTTTATGCACCTGGACATGCTATAGTCAATAATTGCAGTTCCTATTACTTTTCAGCCTCATCTCCCAGCATCTCCCATCCTCTCCATCCCTTTGCTGTCTAGAACGAACTGCAGTTCTGAAAACAACTCTCTCTTTAACCTAACTTTGGTCAGGCTCCTTTGAGCCCTCTTCTCAACTACGTCCCAATCTTTAGATTTCTGCATGTTTCTTTGTATCATCCAGTCTTAGCCAAAATCCCACTGAGTTCATTTAGCAGGAATCTCCACCCTCAATATCTGATCACCCTTAATATCTGATCAAATTCCAAATTCTTCAGCCTTGGCGTTTGAATATATTGGCCTGCCTTCAGCTAGAATCCTGTCAGGTCGTTTAGCCAGAATCCTCCCCTCACCCCTTAGTAATTTTCCATCCAGTGACCCTGCTTCTTGGCTATAAATCCCTACTTGTTCATGCTGTATTTGGAACTGAGCTAGGTTCCATACTGGAGTCTCTTTTTCTCTACTACAATAGTTTTCTAAATGTATAATTTATCTTCACCTCTTTAATTTCTGTCTGGCTCTGATTTTCTTTAACAGCTCCTTAAATGTGTCCTGTGGATGTGGGTGGGGTGGCAGCAGAAGCAGGAATCAAGAAATGCTTCCTGGAAGAGATAATGTAAAATCAGAGTTGTAAAAGATGTATGCAAAATTTCTTGGGCAGAAAAGAAGGGAAGAGAGGGCATTTCAAACATAAGGTCGGCGTATACAAAGGCATAAAGCTGTGAATCAGCGTGGAGGCTTTAAAACAATTGTCATCAGTTCCATGTTAACTGAGCAAAGACTGGTGAAAGAGGTACTAGGATTACGGAGGACATTTAATAGTGAATTGACAGTACCCTGAGACGCCAGCTAATGGGTTTGAGCAGGGTAAAGGCATATTGAGATATGGTAAAATGGAATTTTCAAATAAGAGGAAAAATCCTGACTCCAGTACAGTATAAAAATGAGTATGTGTTAAACTGTTATTTAACTCACTCATTGATGAAACCAGGCAAATGTTAAAACTGGTTCAAAAGAGACTCAAAACTACAGTCACATTTACAGATCAGAAATACTGAAGTGAATTTGCAAATGGACGTAAAACTGGTTTTTCCACAGGGAGGAAGGGAAGACAAACTTCTGTCAGACAGATCAGAATCTGCATAACTTGAGATAAAAATTTTGCTATCAGTTACTTAAGATTTACAGAGTTGTGAAATACCTCCTCAGATTCAACATCAGATAAGGAAAAAGGATGCTCTATGAACAGTGCACGGATTTCTATTGGTGTAAAAGTTTTTTCCTACCAGTTTGTATTCAAGAATATTTTCTTCATGGCCCTGCAGGACAGAACAGAAAGTTCTATTTTAGAGGATCTTCTAAATAGTCCTTTTATTTATTGTATTTGTGTGTGGTAGGAAGCATGATAAACAATGAAAAGAAGAAATAATTTTTCAAATTGTTATGCTGTTTACCCTGCCCTTTTGCTTGTTCATATGGCATGAGGGAGAATGGCAACCAATAAAGAAAACTTGTATACAACCCTTACATGCTATTTTATTTCCTCTCTCTGTCCCAGTTAGCAAGATTTATTTGAAGTTATAAAGGAGAAAACAAAAAACTGTTTCTCTACCCTCCTAGGTTCTGTGATTGGGGACCTATAAATTAAATGGACAAAAGGCAGATTAAACAGACAAAGAGAAAAATTTATTAACACCTATAGCACATATGTAGGTGGGAGAATTTCACTGACGTGTAACTCAAAGGGGTGGTTAGAACTTGAGGCTTCTACAGCATGTTAACAAAGAATACATTGCAGAGAAGTAACAAAACAAGGAAAAGGGATTTAGGCTTCTTAGGGTGGGAAAGACAAATATATGGAGAATAAGGGTCTTTTAATAAGGTTCATCATGCAGCTTCCTCTGGTGCCATTTGTGGGTTGGTAAGAGTCTTGAGTCATCCCTGGTGATGAAAAGTCTGAGAGTTATCCTCCCCTTCTTGTTATAGGAGAGGGAGACACCTTTACAAATGGAATTTATGTCCTGCTTTTGGCCAGATAAGGGAGGGCAGAGAGTTTTTATTCTGCCTCTGGTGTTTCTTACTTGTCTTCAACTCAAAATAATTCTTATGCCAAAGTGGCGTATTTTGGCCTGGCATTTTCTGATCACCTACAGAGTCCAGGTAAATGGTTCTTGGAATTATTTTATTCTTTTAATGAAGGCAAAGGATTTTATAATCAGGTCAACAAAAGAATGACTTATTCAGTAATTGATAAGTATGGAAGGTCACATACGGAAAGAGATTTTTAAAAAGAGGAACTAGAAAAAAGGATATGGTAATTTTAATCTCAAATGTTTTTAATTTTATTTAAAGCAGATCATTTTCATTACTGTGTTAATTTTTATCCATTCTTGGGATGGTCCCATTTTTGTTTGTTGATACAAATCAAGCTTAAAGATGCCTCCTTTTGCTAATGGCATAGTTTAAAATCTAAGGCCTAGTCTTGACATGATTTGCCTTAGAAACTTTCAAAATGTGTTTAAAATACAAAAGCTTCTCTTTGAAGCTATGATTAACTACGTACTATACCTTTGGATGAAGCTAGGGTTCTGATCAATATTTAATAATGATTTCATGGTAAGTGGGTGGGTATGCCCATTACAACAGTAAGTGAGAAAAGGATGCATTTTAATGGAGAATTAACAAATGGAGCTTGAGGGCAAAGAATATTTGCTTTAGAGATTTGCTGTAATTTTAAAATAAGGTATCTTAAATATAGCATTCCTTGCATTTCTTTTAAATGACAAATTGTGTCCTAGCTCTAAAAGTGTTACCATTATTATGATGAATGTGATCTGAGATGAGGTCTGAACAGCTTAAATAAATTAACACTGTGAAAGCTTGGCTCAAAACAATTTGGAATGGTTCAGGTTTTAATTCATTCAAACACAAGATATATTTCCCATGTTCTTGAACTCAGTAGCATAAAAGTCTAGAATTTTAAGTAAAATGTTGGTAAGCTTTCTACTTTTTCTCTCCTTTTTTCTCCCATGGGATAAAGTTAGCCTCAAGAGCTCTTGTCCCTTGTCCATAAAATTCCACTTTGAGAAAATCTCAGATCTAAAGGCAGTCTCCATTGATTAAAAGAAAAAAAGTAGCAGTAACTATTGTAACACTGTGGCAAACTGTAAGGGCAAGCTTGACCAGTCATTAGTAAACAACACAACAGCGTGTGTTGAAACCATAGTTGATCCAGAAACGGAAAACTCATGTTCTAAGTTAAACCACAAAGAGAGTGAAAGGAGAGAAAAATAATTTATAATGGTTGTTGAGAACTTTAATTTGCATTTGTTTATTTGTAGATAAGTATAATCTGGTTAGAATGAAGAATTCAGAAGGCCAAATGAATCTATATTAGAAAGAAAATTGGCCTGGAGAACATGGATCTCCACTCCAAGATGGAGACCATGTTTGGTGAATTAGGCTTATTACTGAAGACTTGAGCTGGCTTTCTTCTCTCTAAGAAGATCTGGAGAACGGACTTACCCATGGAACATTCGAACAAACCACCACTGTGGCTGAAGCTGCTGTCTGTCTTAGTAAGATCTGAACTAGAGGATCTGAATATGTGTGTAACTGTGTGTTTATGTGTGTAAGTGAGAGAGACAGAAAGAGAAAGAATGAGTACCTGTGAATGAAAGCTTATGGTAATAAATTCATTGCAGATCCAAATTCTGTACTCTTATTTGCTTGAAACATTTTTCTATATGTCTTTCATTTGTAAAAATAATCTTCAACTCTTTGACAGTTTCTCCTGTTAAGAAGTCAGGAGGATTTAAGAAAACTGAACTATTATTATAGAAGATTATTCTGCGTTTTAGTCCATTTGTGTTGCTATAAAGGAATACCTGGCTGGGCACAGTGGCTTGCGCCTGTAATATCAGCACTTTGCAAGGCCGAGGTGGGTGGATCCCCTGAGGTGGCATGTTCGAGACCAGTCTGGCCAACATGGTAAACCCCATTTCTATTAGAAATACAAAAATTAGCCAGGCATGGTGGTACACGCCTGTAATATCAGCTATCTGGGAGGCTGAGGCATAAGAATTGCTTGAACCCAGAAGGCGGAGATTGCAGGGAATTGGTGGTTGCAGTGAGCCAAGAGTGAACCACTGCACTCCAGCCTGGACGACAAAGTGAGACTCTATATCAGTCAATCAATAAATAATAAAGAAATACCTGAGGCATGGATAACTTATTTTTTTTTAAAGAAGTTTATTTGGCTCACAGTTCTGCAAGCTGTACAAGAACCATGACAGCAGCATTTGTACCTCGAGAGGCCTCAGACTGCTTCCATTCATGGCAGAAGAGGAAAGGAAGCTGGTGTGTGCACAGATCACAGCGTGAGAGATGAAGCAAGAGAGAGTGAGCGGAAGTGCCAGGCTGTTTTTTTAACAACCAGCTGTCACAAGAACTAAGAGAGTGAGAACTCATTCACCTCTCACCAAAGGAGAGCATTAATCTATTCATGAGGGATCCACTCTCCTAGCCCAAGAACCTCCCTGTAGGTCCTACCTCCAACATTGGGGATCAGTTTCAAAATGAGATTTGGAGGGGTCAAACATCCAAACTATTGCACTCTGCAAGGCGACAACACAGCTTTTCCCAAGAAAATATTAGTGGTGTTCCAGAAAAAAAATTATATTCTGACAATATATTTTTCCAAGATGTATGCACACATTTATGTAAAATTGTTATCATTATTATTATACATGCATTTAACTTTAAGAAATGGTGTTTCATAATTGCATGAGACCTGATACAAAAATGCAGGATTTCTGCTCCATTTGCTTGTTGATGTGAATGCTGCATTGGTGTTTTTTATGTCATTATCACGAATCCATGTCACATATTTTCTCATACTTTCAAGATGTGTTTGTGCTATTATCATATAGTATTAATAAAGAAGATAATTGTGATACAGAATCTTGTAGTTCTTAAGTTGTCTGAATCAAATAAGTAGTATGTTTGGGTATTACTACAGCTTTTGAATTCAAAAGAAAGGAGAAAACCAGCTGTCCAAGATGAAACAATGGTGTTCAGAGCATCACAATTTAAATACTACAGAATTTTGCAAATGTATAGTTTGCATTCTCCTCCTTGTTGTAGGATAGCTGTGGGGAACCAGATTTTATAGTATTTTTCAGAGAAAATAAAATACAGAATGGACTTGGTGCCCCACTTGGTGTAAAGATCTGATTCAGTGACACTATTCTTTACTTTAAGAAGATATTTGCAAGAGGAGATGGAGGAGGAGTGGGAGGGGAAGATGGAGGAAAAGAAGGAGAAGAAGGCTTCTTTAAATATTATTTGTATTTTTAAACGCTGGGATTTTGTGATAAATGTGAAACGAAAGATGCTTTACTTTATCTTTCGGTTTTTGTTCAGTTTTGTTGATTGAAATGAAAGTAAGTAAATTACTTTGATTCACTATATTTGTTGTATCAAAAGAAAAAATTAAAGCATATAGATTAAATTTCTAACAGCAATTTATTCTGGAGACCATTTTTTTTTTTTTTATCTTAGTGTGCTTAACTGCCAAGATGCCAGAATCTGTTATTTTCAGAATTATTTTATTTATAACCAAGGTTATTTTATCTAAAGTATGAGAACATTATTTTGTTTAGAATCAAATTCATTTAGGAAAAACTATGCAGCTATTAATGTCATTGTCAATTCACAAGAAATGGCTAATGACTTTCTGGGTGTCCAGAGCATATGCTGTTCTCTTTCTAATAGTCTGCCATATCAGAAAGAGTCCAGATTTGGGGATTCAGTGGGTTGCACTTCAAATCCCAGGTCTTCCATTCATGAGTATTGCCATCTTGAATAAGTAAATCTTCCAAAACCTCAGTTTCTGTGTCTGTAAATGCGGATAGTCGTAAGACCATAACAGAACTATTAAAGTAAACATTGAATGAATTGGCAGTTGGCATTATCAATTTTACAGGGATAAAATTGGATCATATTAACTGGGTCAAGAGGCTAGAGATGAGACAAATTAGTGAAAATCTCATTTCATTTATATGGGAAGAAGAGTCAGAGGACTGATGGAACATCTTGGCCATAAAGATGGCTTGGAACTTTGAGGCAGCAGCAGATCACTGGTTCTTCACCATCTCTCCTGCCTTTTGCTATGACAGTGTGGAGAAAGATTAATGGCGGAGGCACTTCCTGTGAGAGACCAGGTTCCAGGACAAACCTTACCTCCTCAGCCTTCTGAAAAAAAAAAAAAAAGAGTTCAAAAGTTGTTGAATCTTATTTGGACTTTGTTATGGACTGAATTGTGTCCTCAATCCATTCTAATGTCATTAGAGGAGGAGGAAACTTGGAATGCACAGAGACACTCTCGGTGAACGAGCACAGAGGAGAGGTCATTTGAGGACATGGTGAGAAGGTAGCCATCCTTGAGGCCAGAAAGAGAGGCCTCAGAAGAAACCAAACCTGCTGACACCTTGATCTTGGACTTCCAGCTTCCAGAACTGTGAGAAAATAAATGTGTGTGTTTAAGCCACTCAATATGTGGTATTTTGTACGGCAGCTCTGTTAAACTGACACAGAATCCAAAGGTTAACATCTCTCCTCATCACACTTAAAACTTCACCCAATAGTATAATGAAGAATGAAATAAACTTGGCCCTTCACTCTGACTCGTGCATGGGGAAGAGAGTGAAGAGGGACAATAGAGAAAGGGCTGTGTATCTTTCTTCCCTAAACACTATGTGCAGAATGCTGCTGAAATATTGGTCTAACTTTGGGATTGAGGGGAGGCTTTCTGGAGAAAATCATGCCTGAATTAAATCATGATAGATGAATAGGGCTTAGGCCCATGACTAAACTTTTGGGAAATGCATTGCAGATCAAAAGAGCTACCTGAGTGGATTAATGGAGACAAGGAATAGCATGATATTTGTATGTCAACACTATCAGGACTTTGGTATTAATGGAGAGTAGGTGTGAAACAAGAGTGACAGGAGGGCCTGGAGAAGGAAGGAGAGCAGTTGCTGTGGGATTATCTTCTGGCTGGAGAGAACCACATCTAGGTTTTTAGCAAGAGGCAGAAGTGGTCCAATGCCTGTTTCTGAGAGTGAACTATGACTGCCATGCTAGAGTGAATTCAAAGTGAATGTGGCTAGAAGATGAGTTAGGCACCTATTACAGTCAGGCAGCATTAATGAGGCCTTGACTCAGGCAGCGACACCTCCCGTGCAGTGGAGGTCATGGATTCCTGCTGTGCTTTCCAACAGGGCTTGGAAACCTAGTGATTAACTGGATGCAGTACCGGAGTTGTGCAAATGGATCCTGCCATTGCTGGAGGAAAATAGAAAGAGGAGCAGGGCCTTTGATTTTGAAGCTAATACGTTGACTTCTCCACGTATTTCTTTCTTTTCATTTTTTTAAGTGCATATTTGTTAAAATACATATTTCTCATACTTTTAATTTTTTATTTTGTTATATAATATATGTAAATTTCTTTAAACTTTGTCATTTGGAAACTTGACAAGCCATTCTTTTTAGGTCCCCACTCAAGTCACTAATAAATCATTAAATGAGACAAGGCTGCATATACACTGATCTGGTTAATACTGCCCTACCCACTTTGGGTTGATATTGATACGATAACGTCAACTCAACTGTAATACTTTCTAGCCCAATTGTGCCATTGGTAACTTTCCCTTTTCTCCACTACTCCTGAAAAATCTCATCAATCTGATCATCCTATTCACAAAAGAAATCATACATGCAATATACTATACTGTATAGACAAGTATGCAGAACAGATTTATAATAATCTTTATCTGAAAAGATTATTTGTTAGGAATTCTGTCCATAGAAGTCTGGGCAAATATTTATATCTTTATAACCATAATTTAAATATATATCAACAAAAGTTCCATTTGAAAAAATTACAATTATCTCTATGTGATTAATTCTGTACTTCTGTATGAACTAGTTTTTTTGATGTTGGCATTTCTCAAAAGGACTATCCAGTTTTGTCAGCCAGTAAATTAAATTATTGTGTCTTCATTTAGAATGTGATTTTCTAAAAAGTGAATGATTTATACATATAAAAGGTAGTAGACATCAAAACAAATATATTAAGTTTATGTTTTTATTTTATACATATTATATGTAAATATTTTAGATTCTTCATCATAAATGAGTTTACCAATCTCCTTGAGCAAGTAGATCGCTTGATTTTGGACATAACTTTTTCCCTCTGGGGTTGTTTGGGGAGATCTGGAGACATTTTTGACAGTCATGACTGGGAAGAGGGTGCTACTGGTGTCTAGTTGGTACAGACCAAGGATGTTAAGCATGCTTTGATGTACACAACACCTCTCAACAACCCAGAATTGTCTCGCCTAGGATGTCCACAGAGTGTAGGTTGACAAACCCTGCTTTACAGATGCCTGATTATCATGTACTGCTTTGCAGGATACAGCACTAATAGCCATAACTATGCTAAAATATTAATTTACTTAGGAATAAGTTACTAACATATAGTCCAGTACATCTAATTACTTTCCAATGGAAATGACTATACACTTACAGGCTGTGCTATATAGTTTTCTGCCAACTCTTTTTATTCAGTCCTACAATCATTTTTTCCTAAAAGTGTTTTAATGAATTCTACTAATCTACTAGTTCTTACACTTTAATTAATAATTTAAACTTGGCAATATTACTGTAATTTATGTAACTGGCCTAACCCTACTCCCAGACTTTATTTTTTTGTTGTTGTCCAAAATAAGTCCATTTATAAGCCCTTTTGTCTTGTCAGGTGCCCCAGAAGCAATCTCTGAAGCTCAAATTCTTGTGCAAATGATTTATTGAGAAAGTGCTCCTGGAGAAACAAGCAAAGTAGGGAGTTGGAAAAGAACAGAGAGTGGGGAAGTAGCCAAGCAAGGACTATGGAGGGTTCCTTCAGCCTCTCAGGCAAGGGGACCTCTGAAGTGTATGTGATGCATCAGAAGTGTCCCTTTGCAATACAGTACAGAGGCACTGAGCTTTCATCTGGACTCACGGGTCAGTCATTGACTAAGAGCCTCCACCGTGGCCAGAAACTCCCTGTACTCCTGCTCTCTGTGCACATAGGTAAAGATGTTCCAGTTATATGAGAAGTTTTCTAAAAGAAGGCGCTGCTGTGGGAGAAAAAAACACAGGGAAGGCAGAAGAGAGGTTCCCGAAAATGGCAGAAAAGATCAGAGGGTATCTGGGAAGATCATTGACAGCACTATCACCATCCTGAAGCAACCACATTTTTCTAAGGTTAATAAAAATAGGAGGGTGGAGTACTGCCCCTGTGAGACAAATCGGTATAAATGTTCAGATTCACAAGGTAATAGTTTCCTAGGAAAGTTAGCTTAAATTTTACTGCATGACTCACTGTCAATTTATAATAATTGTTTTATATCATACTTTTAATATGAATTTCACATTTTTCATTTCTCTTCTTATAAGTTCTTAATCATTATAACCATAACTTCTGTACTTCAGTGGGATTAGCATTCCCAGATGAACTAGAACTATTACATCGTTAATAGTCTCTCTATGATTTTTCTACTTGACTTGTTATGACACTTTAATAATTCCATCAGAGTTTAGGTATTGTGAAATGTTACAGTTTATACTGCTGGGCTCCAAACACAAGGCATCAATAAAGCAAACTCTTCAGTGAGAATAAAATATTAAATAAGCCAATGTTACATAGAAAACAACCACAAGAATTACTCTATAATATTACTGATTTATTTTTTAATTTTAATTTTTTATTTTAATTTGTATTTGATTGTAGGGAAATAATGAAGAAATCCTATGGTGCTATCTGTAAGATTATTTCTCATTCTTACATTTTATGCAAATAACTTTTCATTGTCATAACAAGTAGTTGTCTCAAACAGTAGATAAGATGAAAATCAATGCACAAGCCACATACATTTTAGCTTTGATTCTATCATCTGTTGTACCTTATGTCTGGGGAACAAAAAGTTTTTGGCTCTTATAACCATGCAAGGCTCCTGATAGCCAGGTTCTGAGTCTGCTCCTATTGCAGGCCACAGGCAGAGAGCACTTTTTCTTGCCCAGAGGCCCATTCTCCATCTCTACTTGCAGACTAGTTAGCTCTCAATTGAATTTCTCTCTCTTTTACAGGGCTCTGCTAAAAGTGAAAGGAAATAGTCAATGAACACCAACATTTTGAATTTTGCCTATGCTATGGTTTGACTGTGTCCTTTAAAATTCATGTATTGAAAACTTCATCTCCAATGCAACAGTCTTGAGAGGTGGGACATTTAAGAGGTGATACATGTTGTTATCTCAGAAGTGGGTTTCTTATCACAAGAGTGGATTTGGTATAAAAGCTAGTTTGGTCCTATCTTGCCTTGTCTCTCAGATGTTTTCTGTCTGTGTGATGCCTTCTGCAAAGTTCTGATGCAACAAAAAGGCCCTCACCAGATGTGGCCCCTGAATCTTGGAGTTCTCAGTCTCCAGAACTATAAGAAAAAAATATCTTTTTTACAATTAATTATGCAGTGTTAGAAGTCTCCAACATTCTGTTAAAGCAACACAAAACAGACTAAGACAGTCTACATTTCCCCCTCTTGCTATGCCCTTGAAGATATGGTCTACCTTCCAAGGGACTACAGTCTAAAGTTTGAACAATTGTGTGTGTATGTGTGTGTGTGTGTGTGTGTGTTTGGTTTTTTGTTTATACAACAAAAACATCCTCACCTTTCCCAACTTTGCTATCCAAAATCTTCTGATTACCATATATTCTAGAGTCTATTGTAGGACATAATCTTGTACAGATACGAAATTTTGTAATTGTCAGGATCTAGGATTGGCTGGAAAATAGAAAAACAAAATCACAGTCCCGCGGACAACATGAACATATATATATTTTTTCTCTCTCAAAAACATGAAGAAGGCAGTTTTGTTCCACCAGGATGCATAAGAATCCAAGCTCCTCCAACCTTCTTGCTCTATAATATGGTCCCAAAATTCTTGCCATCAATCAGCCTTTGAAGCAGCAATACAGAGTATGTTAGAAAGTGTTAGAAGTTAAATGGAACATCTTCTATATTTAAAGAAAAAATACACTTCACTTACACTCACACCCATTGGGCAGAACTTAGTCAAATGACCACACTTGAAACTGAAGAGAGGCTGAGAAATGTATTATTTATTCCCAGCCGTCATATGCCATGTTAAAAGTTCCACTACTGTGGAAGAAGGGTGGTATGGGTTTAAAAGGAATTCTACCAGTTTTCCATACTACAGTCATACCACAGAGTGATATATGGTTCTATTAAACAGGAATATATAGTATACACTATGCAGTGACTCATGTGGTTTCTAACTATTCAATGGAATATTTAACAAAACTAGAAGGATAGATGTACAATGTATCCTTATAATGGTAGTCGTTTTATTAACAGCTTTATTAGGGGTTAGTTAACATACAATAAATTGCACGTGTTTGAAGTATACAATTTGGGCCGGGCACGGTGGCTCTCGCCTGTAATCCCAGCATTTTGGGAGTCGGAGGTGGGTGGATCATGAGGTTAGGAGATCAAGACCACAGTGAAACCTCCTCTCTACTAAAAATACAAAAAATTAGCCGGGCGTGGTGGTGGACGCCTGTAGTCCCAGCTATTTGGGAGGCTGAGGCACGAGACTGGCGTGAACCCGGGAGGCGGAGCTTGCAGTGAGCCGAGATCACGCCACTGCACTCCAGCCTGGGCGACAAAGCGAGACTTCATCTCAAAAAAAAGAAAAAAACAAAAAAAAAAAAAAAAAAAGAAAGAAAGAAAAAGGTAGTAAATAAAATAAAGTATACACTTTGATAAATGTGTTTCTATGTGTATATGTATGTATATACATAGGTACATATTTAGTATTGTATCATAGTTTCATGAAATATTTGTATGTGTAAACACACATATATGTATACACACACATATATTCCATGAAACTATCATATACACATCTTGAATTGATTTTTGTGTATGGTGTAAGGACAGGATCTAATTTCAATCTTCTGCAAATAGCTAGCCAGTTATCTCAGCACCATTTATTGAAAAGAGATTCCTTTCCCCATTGCTTGTTTTTGTCAGCTTTGTCAAAGATCAGATGGTTGTAGATGTGTGGCTTTATTTCTGGGCTCTCTATTTTGTTCTGTTGGTCTATGTGCCTGTTTCTGTACCAGTAGCATGATATTTTGGTTCCTGCAGCCCTGTAGTATAGTTTGAAGTTGGGTAATGTGATGCCTCCAACTTTGCTCTTTTTTGCTAAGGATTCTCTTGGCTATTATGGCTCCTGTTTGGTTCCATATAAAGTTTAAAATAGTTTTCCCTAGGTCTGTGAAGAATGTCATCAGTTTTATAGGAATAGCATTGAATCTGTAAATTTCTTTGGTCAGTATGGCCATTTTAACAAAATTGAATCTTCCTATCCATGAGCATGGGGTGTTTTTCCATTTGTTTGTATCATCTCTGATTTCTTTGAACAATTTTTGTAATTCTCATTGTAGAGATTGTTCAGCTCCATGGTTAGCTGCATTTCTAGGTATTTTATTTTTTGTGTGTGGCAATTGTGAATGGGATTGTGTTCTTAATTTGGCTCTTGGCTTGGGTGCTGTTAGTGTATAGGAATGCTACTGATTTTTGTACACTGATTTTGTATCTTGAAATTTTGCAGAAGTTGATTATCAGGTCAAGGAGCTTTGACAAAAGCTATAAGGGTTTTTAGATATAGAAGCATGTTGTTTGTAAACAGGGATAATTTGATTTACTCTTTTCCTATTTGGATGCCTTTTATTTCTTTCTCTTGCTTGATTGCTCTGGCCAGGACTTCAAATACTATGTTGGATAGGAGCAATGATAGTGGGCATCTTTGTTGTCTTCCAATTTTCAAAGGGAATGCTTCCAGCTTTTGCCCATTCAGTATGATGTTGGCTATTGGTTTGTCATAGATGGTTCTTATTATTTTGAAGTATGTTCCTTTAATGCCTGGTTTATTGAGAGTTTTTAACATGAAGTGGTGTTGAATCTTATCAAAAGCCATTTTTGCATCTATTGAGATAATCATTTGGCTTTTGTCTTTAGTTCTGTTTATGTGCTTAATCATATTCATTGATTTGCATATGTAGAACCAACCTTGGATCCCAGAGATAAAGCCTACTTGATCACGGTGGATTCGCTTTTTGATGTGCTGCTGTATTTAGTTTACTAGTGTTTGTAAAAGGATATTTGCCTCTATATTTATCAAGAATATTGGCCTGAAATTTTCTTTTATTGTTTTGTCCCTGCCAGGTTTTGATATCAGGGTAATGCTGGCCTCATAGAATGAATTAGGGATGAGTCTCTCCTCCTCAATTTTTTGGAAAGGCTTCAGTAGGAATGGTACCAGCTCTTCTTTGTACATCTGGTAGAATTCACCCATGAATCCATATGGTTCTGGGATTTTTTCACTCAGTAGGCTATTCATTACTGATTCTGTTTCAGAGCTTGTTTTGGGTCTATTTAGCAATTCAGTTTCTTCCTGGTTCAGTTTTGGGAGGATGTATGTGTCCAGGAATTTATCCATTTCTTCTAGATTTTCTAGTTTGTGCGCATAGACATATTCATAGTAATCTCTGATGGTTATTTGTATTTCTGTGGAGTCAGTGATAACATACCTTTTGTCATTTTTAATTGTGTTTATTTGGATCTTCTCTTTTCTTCTTTATTAGTCTAGCTAGTGGCCTATATATCTTATAAATTTTTTTCAAAGAGTCAACTTCTGAATGTATTGATCGTTTGTATGGCTTTTTGTACCTTTATCTCCTGAAGTTCAGCCTGATTTTGGTTAGTTCTTGTCCTTTGCTAGGTTTGGGGTTAATTTGCTATTGCTTCTCTAGTTCTTCCAGTTGTAATGTTAGGTTGTTAATTTGAGATCTTTGTAACTTTTTGATGTGCGTATTTGGTACTATAAATTTCCCTGTTAACCCTGCATTAGCTGTGTCCCAAAGATTCTGGTATGTTGTGTCTTTGTTCTCATTACAAAGAACTTGTTGATTTCTGCTTTCATTTCATTATTTACCCAAGGGTTATTCAGGAACAGGTTATTTAATTTCCATGCACTTTTATGGTTTTGAGTGATTTTCTTGGCCTTGATTTCTATTTTTGCTGTGCTGTGGTCTGGGAGTATGGTTGATATGATTTCAGTTTTTTTGAGTTTGTTGTCTCTGTTGGAGAATTCTGTAGAGTCTATTAGATCCATTTGGTCAAGTGTTGAGTTCAGGGCCTGAATCTCTTTATCAATTTTCTGTCTTAATGACCTGTTGAAGTCTGCCATTATTATTGTGTGTGAATTTAAGTTACTTCATAGGTATCTAAAACTTGTGTTATGAATCTGGGTACACCTGCATTGGGTGCATATAGTGCATATACATTTAGAATATTAGGTCTTCTTGTTGAATTGAACTCTTTACCATTATGAAATGTTCTTCTTTGTCTTTTTTAAAAATCTTTGTTGGGTTAAAGTCTGTTTTGTCTGAAATTAGGATTGCAATTCCTGCTTTTTCTGTTTTCCATCAAGAATTTTTAAATTAAATAGTGCTATTTTTGTATTTCTTCTTAAGTGAGTTTTGGTAGTTTTGTACCTTGTAAGGAATTTGCCTGTTTCATCCAAGTTGTTGAATTACTGGCACAATGTTGTTAATGATCCTTTTCAAATCTGTGCACTCTATAGTGATGTGACCTCTCATTTCTGATACTCGTATTTTATGTCCTTCCTTTTTTCCTGATCAGCCTGGCAAGGGATTTCTCAATTAACTGACACTTTTTTATTGTTGATTTTTTTCTGTTGTTTTTATTTCTTTCATAGTTTTCTGATAGATCTTTATTATTTCTTTCTTCATCTTATTTGGAGGATTTCTTTTGTTTTGGTTTGGTTTTTGATAGAGTGTCACTCTGTCACCCAGGCTGGAGTGCAGTGGCATGGTCTCAGCTCACTGCAACCTCTGTCTCACAAGTGTAAGTGATTCTCCCACCTCAGCCTCCCAAGTAGCTGGGACTACAGGTGTCTGCCACCACTTCCGGCTAATTTTTGTATTTTTAGTAGAGACAGGGTTTCACTGTGTTGGCCAGGCTGGTCTTAAACTCCTGACCTCATAATCCACCCGCCTCAGCCTTCCAAAGTGCTGGGATTACAGGCGTGAGCCACCACACCCAGCCTTGAGTGTTTCTTTACTGTTCCTTTTCTAGCCTGTGAAGGTGAAACTGAGGTCATTGATTTTAGACCTTTTTCTTTTTTTGTAATATAAGCAAATAATGCTATATATTTCCCTCATATTATTATATTAGCTGCATCCAACAAATTTTGATATGCTGTTTTAAAAATTTTTTTAGCTCAAAATAAGATGCATTTTGAATTGATTTTTGTGTATGGTGTAATGTAGGGGCAAATGTTCATGAAATTATTTTTATGAAAATAAGCAATTAAAAATAAATCTCTAGGAATACTTACAGATGCAATAAAATAACAATAAAAAGAAAGCAAGGGGACAACGAACATAGGACTCGAATTTATGATTACTTCTGGATCAGGAGAGTCAGGGTTGAGATGAGGGTTTATACTGTTTATATGTAAATGTTGTATGGAACTAGCTTTTATGTTTAGTAGCGGTTTCAAGAGTGCTTATTAGACTATTACACCAGCTAGCCAAACAAAAACAGCCACATATGGACTAACAATGAGGATGTATCATTAACCAAAGACGTGAATAATCAAATTCTGTTTAATATATGTGGAAGAAAACAAAGCAAGAAATTTCATTCTTGAGTGTATATCCCAAAGAAATTCTTGAACATAAAAAAGAAAACACATACAAAGAATGCTCAGAGCAGGATTATTTATAATAGCAATAAAATTGAAACAACTTAAGTGCCTATTAAAAAAATGGATAAAATGTGCCATGTTTACATAATGGGATAACTTATACCAGTGAAAATGAACAAATTACAGTTACAGAATCAACAATGATAATTCCCTGGAAAATTTAGTAGCTTAAAAATATATAGAATATAATATCACCGATATAAATTTTAAAAATTTGCAAAGCATTTGTACATATATCCTTAATTAACCCATATAGAGTAAAATGAAAAGAAATGCATGTGAATGATAATCTGAATTTAAAAAGATGATTATATCCAGTGGAGAGAAGGAATTGAGAAGAGGAAGGGAACTCAGGCGGCTTGACCTATATTGTTATATATATTATTATATAAAATAATCTATTATTTGAGTTTGTTTTACATGAACAAAGAAGGCCTGGGGGATTATTCCTAATAATAAGATACTACTTTATCTTTCTGCCCCTGTCCATTCACATCTATACTGGAGAGCTTGTTTCTTTTTCAGGTGAAATCTAAAGCAAGTGTCATGACTTTTCTGATCACATATAAAAAATTTCCTGATTACTTCTAGTCACAAAAAAAGTGTCCCTTTAGTCATTGGTATATCCATAGTGCAATAATAAAATTCCAACTTTATGTAAAGTTAAAGCATCTTATCTCCCCTAACTCAGGTTGCTTCCGGTTGGCCTTATGCAGCAGTGAGTGAGACACGCTAGATGTCTCATCTACTTCCTCAACTAGAGGTTCCTCCCTTCTTCCTGGACTCTCTAGGTTGCCTCTGTATTCTTTAGGGTGGAATCCTGCGTGTGGGTTGCAGGGAAGAAGGAAATGAATGCAATACCTTACTTGATTGGGACTGTTCATGTAATCTAGTATATTGGAAGGCTCCAGGCTTAATCCATTACTAAAAGATGAATCTCTGTCTAGCTTTTCTGTGTTTTTGTTGAGCAAGAAGATTGCCCCTACATAATACTACAGGAAATCTCTGACTTGCAGTTACCTTGTACAGAGAAACTCTGTTATATCCTGGGGATCCAGGAGTACTCACCCAGCTTCTTTCATTCCTGCTGCCACTGAATTGGTTTAGGTTCCCAGGGCTCTCATTTGGACCATTGTAATAGCTTTTCAACTGGTCTCCCTGCTTTCAGCTTCACCAGCCTCAGTTACTTTCTCCATATTTCCATCAGTGCTAGTGATTGGTACACTTTTCTACTTAACATTTGAAGGTTGTTTCTTGCTGTATAATATAACCCACACTCCTTTGTCCAGCATAAGGTGGCATTCACAATTTATGCAGAATTTAACCTTTCTAATCTTATCTCTGTCTTCCACGGCATGCACAGTCCACTCCAGCCACACTAAACTTATACGTGTGCTCTCATGGATTCATATGCTTATACCTGCTGGAATTTACTTTTCTTCTCTTTCTTCATTTTGCCTTTAATGCTGCCCTATATAGCACAGATTTATTCATAGTGTCTTTATATCACAAATTTATCATACAATTATGCTTGTTCTCTCCTTTCTCCAATTTTTCTTTTTTTTTTTTTGAGATGGAATCTCACTCTGTCTCCTAGGCTGGAGTGCAGTGCCACGATCTCTGCTCGCTGCGATCTCTGCCTCCTGGGTTCAAGTGATTCTCCTGCCTCAGCCTCCTGAGTAGCTGGGATTACAGGTGGCTGCCACCACACCTGGCTAATTTGTGTGTGTGTGTGTGTGTTTTAGTAGAGAGGGGGTTTCAGCATTTTGGCCAGGCTGGTATTGAACTCCTGACCTCAGGTAATCCACTCACCTCGGCCTCCCAAAGTGCTGGGATTACAGGCGTGAGCCACCACGCCCAGCCCTCCAATATATTAATGTATATTACGGGTTAGCCAGTTCAGTAGACTGATGCTTAGCTGAGGCTCTCAGCCAGTGAGCCCTAGAGAGAATTTCACACAATGCCTCACTATGAGTGGTGGTGCACACCGTTTTGTTTTAAACTCTGTATTAACTTCTCTTTGGTCTCTCCTTCTTCCATTAATTTATCTTTTGGCAAAATGCTTTGATCCTTCATAGCTGACAAAATAAATACCAATGATGCTATTGGAAGTGCTGAAAAATTACCAAGAAAGTATATCATAAAGTTTTATATATTTAGTGGCACTTTGAAGGTAATAGTCAATGAATAAGAAAGCAAAGACCTGCAAACAGTTAAGGATAGAAAGAAGCACTTTTACTTTGTAAAGGGCATCATCATATAAATCACTGCAGCTTGGGTGGATTGACCCGATATTGTATGAACAGCATGTTAACGAAATTGTGGCTTGAAACAATAGTGGCTTTAAATTCCTGAAGGAATTTAAGGAGAATTCCCGCTGTGCGTGGTGGCTCATACCTGTGATCCTAGCACTTTGGGAGGTCGGGGTGGGTGAATCACTTGAGGCCAGGAGTTGGAGACCAACCTGGTTAAAATGATGAAACTCCCATCTCTACTAAAAATACAAAAATTAGCCAGGTGTGGTGGCAGGTGCCTGTAATCCCAGCTACTCGGGAGGCTGAGGCATGAGAATCAGTTGAATCCGAGAGGCGGAGGTTGCAGTGAGCTGAGATTGTGCCACTGCACTCCAGCCTGGGCAAAGGAGCCAAACTCTATCTCAAAAAACAACAACAAAAAATTAAAATGTGTGTGTGTGTGTGTGTGTGTGTGTGTATTTAAAGGGAGAATTTCACAGCTAGTTCAGTATATAGTGCTTAGTATACAGCTCTGATGGGAAACCACACCACAAATACAGCATATGTTGCTTCAACATTCAATAGTTTATTTATTTTCAGAAACATATAACCTGCACTAAGGAGAGATATGCCCATATTATCTTATCAGTTCTTCAGGGTCCCAAAGTGCCCTTTGTTCTCTGCAATCTTCGTTCCTGACTACCTTAGGCAAAACTATTTCATCTTTTGTGCTATAAACCCAGCATCTTTACATACTTCACCATGATACTTATCATATTGAAGTGTGTATTTGTCTGTCTCCCTAAATATATTTTGAGCCTCTTGGGGGCAGGGATCATGGCTTATCCATCTTTGTATCTGTAACACCTAGCATAGATTTTGACACATAGCAGATGCTTGATAAATATTTGTAGAAACAAAATAAAATGTTTACTATAGTTCTTCATTGAAACTCATAAAATTTGCACTTCCTTCCTCCCCAGACACTTAGCCATCTATGTGAAGGAAAAATTTGATTCAGAATAATAAATAGAAAATATTACACTATCTAGAGCTGGCCCTGAAATAAAAGCCAGTTCTCTGATTCCTCTCAGTGGCTCTTGTCAAGATCACCTATGACCTAAATTGTAAATATCACAATAAAGATTTTTCAGCCCCTGCCATATTGGAAAAGTTAAGTTCTCACACTCATGGGGTCTTCAGAAATCCTTTTCTTATGTGATTGCCATGATGGTCTCCTCTTCTGGTTTTCTTTAGTTTTCAGGATGCTTCTTCTTCTTAGTTCCTTAGTAACTGTCCCCTTACTTCTTTTATTCTTTAGCACTCTTATGTTCTAATTCTACACATACTGTAATTAGGCAGTCTTTGCTGGTTAGGTTTTAATTATTATCTTTCTATTGATCACTCTCAAATCTCCATTTGTAGCTAAAATCTCTCCATCAGACTCAGAATTATGTTATCACCATCCATCTGGATGTTCAACATGAAATTCAACATGACATCCTCTCCAAGAAAGAGAAATAAAGAGTCCTTTTCCTATAGCATTTTATGCCACAATTGAGTTCTGCCAGTCATCCCAGCCAGAAATCTGTCATGCAGTGATGAATCCCTGTATCTTCCTCATAGGGTCATCTTCCTTGTTACATACACCTGCTTCTCTTTACCTTCTCATTCTTCTTGCACTACACGTTCTCTATATCACCCTCCTTCCAATCAGGCCCCTCAGTCTTGCCAACAAAATTTCTCGGTTAGCTGGTCATGCCACTCTTTGACTTAAAACCTAGCCAATAGATCTCCTCGGTAATGACACAGAAATCCAAATTCCTTGGCACAACATATAATAAAAGGCTTTTTATGATCCAGGCCTGTCTAGCATTACCTCTTGACCTTCTCATGTCTTACTCTAAGTTCCTTTTATGCCAAAACACTCATGGCTCTTTCAAGTGCTCTGCCCTCTCATTTCCAGCTTTTTTGTATGCTACACATCTCCTTGGAACATCTTTACTCCACATGTGTTTTCCTTGGCAAAAGTACCTCTGCTAATCAATTGTTCACCTTTACTCAACAAATATTTAATAAGTATTTTAGATACTCTCTGGGTTCTGGAGATAATTGCTGAAAGAAAAAATTTAGTGCCTTCTCTCATGAAGCTTTGATTTTAGCAGGGGAGAAAGTAATTAAACTGATAATTATACTAATAAATATGTAATTACAAGCTCAGGCAAAAGGAATAAGTAAAAGGTATATTGAAAAATTACCAGAGCACAATTTCCTCTCTCATAGTAATTATCATATTGCATTGACATTGTTTGCCAAGTACCCCAACTAGGCTGTGAGCTTCTGAAGGGCAGGGATTCCTGAAATATTTCTTTTTAAATTTTTAAAAAGAATTTGGGCTTCAGAAGGGGATGAGTGGCTATTTCTTGAACTAATGAAATAATTCGCACCTGTCAAGTGTAGAAGTGGGTAGTACGTTGGCTGACTCAGAGAGTTCTGCATAATTGCATAGGTGGATGGCCTGCTGCTTATGATTCTGTGGAAGAAATTTCCATATTTGGGAAGAAGTGAATTAATTGATTTCTATCATCTTTGCAACAAAAAAAAATTATGATAGTTGAGTTACTCATGGGATTAAATGCCCTATAAGAGGGAATTGGCCTTGTGTACTTTGCTGATACAACAGCTGACAAAATGCTTCCTATGAGTGACCATTTACTGTGTGGGAATATGAGAATATAGATGACTAATTTTTTTAAGACCCTCATTGTTATCTTCAGAATAATCTAAAAGACATGGAGTTACTCTACAAGTAGACTTGACTGTGATGTAGTTGGCAAGATAAATAATAGCTTAAGGACTCAACGGCTATTATTATTTTTAGTATTTGCTTTGTTAATTGTAATATTTCCTTGGTCCATGGATCTAAACTGCCTAATAAGATTGTATTTCCTAAGATTTGAAATATTAGACAAAAAGCAGGAAAACTGCAATTTTCTAGACAGACTCGAAGCGGAAAACTAGGTGATATTTAATAAGCCGATTCATTTCCTTTTTCCTTTACTGCTTCCCTTACCATGGAAGCAGGGGCTTTGCTTTCTGAAATTGACAAGAATTGACAACCCTTTGTTACAGCGTGAGATGCCTGATCCTATTCCAAGATTTTCTGTCTTCATGCCCATAACACCCACCCCTCTTTTGTTTGGATGGTGCTTAACACAATGCATTTGTGGCTTGCCATGTTTGAGGATGGAAATGACTACAGCTTGGTAGTGGAAAAAATACTTTTCAGTGGTTTTTGTTTTTGCTTGTTATGGCTCTGAATATTTCCTGCTTTGACATGATGGCTAAAATGTGCACAGCATTTCTGTGCCATCCGCAAACATATTTTCAGCATGCCTGTTTTCATGAAGAAAGTGAAGGAAGCATAAGCTTGGCACAGCACTAAGTATGGGGTGTGTACAAGGAGACCATCTGTCCCAGAGACATGCTGCTCTGCTGACACACAGGAGGAAAGGAATCTGTGAAATCACAATATGGATTTTTAAGGCATTAACTAGTGAATAACTTAGGTAGTGGGCTTGAGGGGACCACTCTTGCTATTTACTGAAAGCTCCTCCCTCCACTTCAACCCCATTTCAGTAACTTGTGGTCAGCTCAATATTTCTTAGGCCATTACTTTATGTAACAAAAAGTATGTCATCATTCTCCTGTTAGTGAAGAGGGAGGGATGCAGAGTGCTAGTTAGCAACATATTTCAGTTAAAAAAGGTGTCAGTTAGCCATGCCATTAAGGAGAGGTGCTATTTTTCCTACACTTCTACTGGAGCTGGAGGAGTTGGAAAAAGCTATAACTGAGATTTTGGAACCTGCTACAGAGCCACCTTCATCAGTCTCTTTTTGGGGACTGCTGCCTGGTGCTGCCAGACTGACCACATCTTCTTTGTAATGTCTTCCTATGGAAATCTGTATTTATTCTATGGAGCTATAGGATCAATCTCAAGTATGATAATAAACATTTGTGTTCAGAAAATACTCAGCTTTTCTAGAAATTGTTTTCTTCAAGCATTGACTTAGTATGAGTTGTTCCAACTGAATGGATTTAATTGGGTCAAAATCCTCACTCTCCTGGGCTAATTCTTGATCCAGATCAAGAAAGATAGAGAGTGAGAAAAAGAGAGAGGTGGCGGAGCGAGAGAGAGAGAGAGAGAGAGAGAGAAAGAAAGAAAGAAAGAAAGAAAGAAAGAAAGAAAGAAAGAAAGA
>NC_045434.1:125543325-125784013 GCF_002776525.5 Piliocolobus tephrosceles | reverse complement strand
AAGAAAGAAAGAAAGAAAGAAAGAAAGAAAGAAAGAAAGAAAGAAAAAAAGAAAGGCAATTCACCCCAGTGAGAATTTCATATGACTTAAAGGGATACATTATTAAAACCTTTTACCTGTTGTTTTTCACAACAGGGAAACACTAGTGGAAGCAAAATCCAACTGACGCTTACCTGGCTTCCTGATCACAGAAATAATAATCAGATGGCTACCAAGCTGCCTCAGTTTCCTCCAGGGGGTCAGTGTCTAGGAGACTGAGAACTGACTGATTTGAATGCACCCAGACTGAAGCAAGCCCACTTTCAGGCTGTCCTCTCTGGACAGTCAGATCCACTGCTCCAGACTCAACATTGAAGGAGAATAGCTGACGGTATCTATATCACCTCTGAAAAAATAACACGGTACCCTCTGTGGTGCTTGGACATTGTTCTGTGGATTCACTTGGCAGCTTTCTTGGCTTTCTTCTTCTTCCATAGGAACTGGGCTTTTGTTGCATTTCCAAGCCCAGCCTACAGCTCTTTTACTGAGGAAATAATGATTTAAATACAAAGAGACAAATAGATAAGTCAGAGTCTGTTCCCAACAACCCATCATCTGGCAAATTATGTGGAATTACCTATTTCTATAATCTTAATGCACATAGAGAACTTACCAAGTTAATGTCAGGGGTAAAGAATGGGCTATTTCAATTGGATTCAATCAATAAGCATTTTTTTCTTCATCCACAAAAAGGAGCTGCTATCATGTATAACGTAAAAGGAAAAAGCAACTCTTAGTTCACTAAAAAATATATGTTTTGGAGTACCTATTTTGTGTATGCTGTTCACAATGAAAAAAAGATAAAGTTTTTGTCTTCAAGTTGCTTATGGCCTTTTGAAAAATAGTCTAAAAACCCACCCTGTAAAATTGCTCTAATAGATGCATGCTCATGATACTAAAGGAGCAGAGAGAAGGGAGCACTGAATTTGTCCTGGGCTGGAAGTTTTCTTGGAGCAAAGACTGTTGGATCTTGACACAGGTCTGGAAATATGGTGTCACAGACTGAAGAGTCAGAGGTGGGGCTACCCAGGGACTAGGAAGGTCTAGAACAAAAGAGATCACATGGATTTCCAAGAAAAGCAGTATTTTCTTGTCTAGAATTTTGGGGTGAATGATGGGGAGAAAGATGAAACTGAACAGAGGTGTTCAGTGGCCGCATCATACTGGACCTTCAAGACCAGTCTCCTTGGAGTGACACGGGTCTGCCTGACTATACACTTCTGGAGCCTGTGGCTTTTCTCTTCATTCGACGGCTTGGATTGTTGCAGAAAGAGAAAGAGCTATGCCCCAGTTCCCTATTCCTCCTCTTCTGACTGCTCTCACCTTTAGAACTAATCCTGAATGGCTCTGGAAACCTCTGAGTTTTAAGTAGAGCTTCAATATACAGCCATTACAACTGGGAAGAAAGAGGAATAAAGTCTTTTGAGCAAATATCCTTGAGGGTGTGAATCCACAGAAAGGGACATCAGGAAGAGACCATATTTTAGGTCTGGCTACCAGAAAGAACGCGGTAGCAACAGCTCTCCATAATGAACAAAAACAGGCTTGGGTTATTCTCTTTTTATTATTACCAACATCACTGTCCTTTGCCTCAGTGTTTTTATCATTGTGGGATTTATAAAAAGGGCATAGACTCCAGACAAAATAAGTTCTTGCATTGTATTTTCCCAGTTGTCACCTGTCATTTGGGAAGCAGATCAAGACTGAGAAAGAGTGCCTCACTTTCTTTCTGCTCCACCATCATACAGTCCTACCCTCTTTAAAGAAAAAGAAACGACTTCTTTGGCTAGGTACTCGTCCCATATCTCTCCGACATGGGACAAGCAAACATTCCATTTTCTAGCAGATTAATGAAAACCAAACATACTGTTCAGCAGGTGTCCATGACTGGATGTTGGTTACCGAATGTGCTTATTCACATTTTCACAGTGCTGGCTGGGCTGCCTGCTGGCCTGCATTCTGTTTCGAGCACTTGCTTCCTTTTGCCTTTAGCTCCTTCACTACTACAAGTAGCTCTTGTACTACTCTAGTATATATTGCAAATAATGTTTTTGATGAAAGGAGCTTTCATTGTGGTGGTTTTGATTTTATTTTACAATAGAATTAAAACCGAAATGGGCTTTACTGCTTTTTCTTGGTGTTATTTATTCAAATTAATTTCAGAAGCATAATGACCTGTTTGGTTATGATCTAGCCACATTGCATATGCTAGTTTCTCTGTATCAGAATTCAAGTCTCATGAGTAAATGCAATATGAATTTTCAGATATATCCAGACTTAGGTTTCAAATTTAGATAAAAACTTCATGGTATGAATCAACTATACATGACATATGTAACTTACATTCTCAGTTAATTCAGTGACTTATGGAAAAGAAGTCAAGGATCAAGTCAGTTTTTACTGACCTATTCCTAGAGTAAGGTTTATAAATGTTATAATTGCATGTCTCATGTTTCTATCATGAAACAGAAGAACACAATTTTCATATTTGAACAAAGGAATGGGATCTATAATCTCAAATTATTCAATAGGTTTCAATAGGCACAGAATATTTCCAGGGTTTCACATGGTTTCACATCATTTCTCTTGATATGTGAAGTGAGGTTAATCATGTGTTAAGATTCAATGAAAATTCACTTGTGGAAAGAAATCTTTACCAATTAATGACTAAGCTAACGATTTCCTAATCTCTACTGTGAATACAAGAACGCCATGGAAGAGGTGCACAATTAGGCTTACAGGAGAACATGTAATACTCTGAAGATAAGTTAATTGTATCTTGCAGTATGCCTAAATTTTACTGACCATTTGATATTGAGGTTTTGAGCTTTTGATATCTGGATAACCTTTTCACAATCATTTAGTCTTTAATCACATTTCTTTTGTTCATTCACTGAGGGTATAGACCTTGATCTTAAAGCATCTTTTGTTTCTTTGAATACAGTAAAATCGTAGAAATAAGTCCATTAACTCATTAATGCCTTTATTTTTAGGTAATAAAAGTTGTGAGAAATTTCATGATGATAGATATTATATAATGATGATTTTAGTTACTGAGAATAACTAAACTAATAAGCTTAACATGAGAACTCTGCGCTATGGTATATCTTAACTTTCTCCTTTTGCTCGTTATAAACTGCAATTGAGAGGCTTACAAGTGCTGCAGGTAGTAGAAGACTAACAAATACTGACATAAGGAAGGGGTTATTTTTCACATATAACTAAGAGCCTGAAAAACTGCGTGCTGGCAGCATTGATTCAGAAGCTCAGTGATGGTAAAGCTGCCGTCTGGGTATCTCTCGGTCTTTTTCTCCTGTGTCAATTCAGAGTCACATAAATGGCTGTTGAGCTTCTGTCCATCATAGTGGTATTTATATTCCATGCAGGAAGGAATGGTATTTGTATTCTATACAGGAAGGGTGGGGGTAGCTGAAGGGGCATGCCACCAGAGTCTTTTTATTTAAAAAATTTATCCTAGAAGTACCAGATAGATTTTCTGCTTTTACATTTTATTGGCCAGAATTGGGTCTTATGGCCATTTTTACAACAATAACTGAAATTGCCTTGGGAGGAGTTGGCACTAGGACAGATGACCAACAGTACCTGCCAAAGAATTATCAAGCACAATCACAGTGGTATGAGATTTTTCAGGAAATTTTAATAATTCCCTAAACAAGAGTTATATGATAGAAAATGGAAATGGGAGCCATCTAGCTGGTTTTTCATATGTTCCTCTATTTCTTTGTCAGCACTTCCTATGATAGTCCTTTTGCATCTGGGTTGAGCTTAACTAAATATTTGATAAATTAAGTATGGAAACCAGCACAAGTTGTGTTACATAGTACAGTGTGACGTGTTGTATTTTTTAAATCTGTGCAAATTTAAGGGGTACATGAGAAATTTATTAAATGTATATAATAATGCATAGTGATCAAATCAGAGTATTCAAAGTGTTCATTACCCAAGTAAAATACATTTTTGGAAAGTATAGTCATCCTATTCTGCTATCAAATATTGAATTTATTACTTCTATGTTTGTACCCTTTAATCCACTTCTCTTCATCCTCCCCTCCCCACTCACCTTTCCCAGTCTCTGTTATCTGTTTTTCTACCCTCTACCTTTATGTGTCCTAATTATTTAGTTCCCACACATCAGTGAGAGCATGTGATTTTTGTCTTTGTGTGCCTGACTTATGTCACTTAAGAGAATGACTTCCAGTGCCTTTCATGGTGTCGCAAATGACATGATTTCCTTATGTACATCACATTTTCTTTATCCATTCATCCATTAGGGAACACTTAGGTTGATTTCTTAACTTTACTATTATGCATAGTGCTGCAATAAACATTCGTGAAGATATCCCTTTGATATATTAATTTATTTTCCTTAGATACCCAGTGTGAAGACTGCTGGATCAAATGGTAATTCTAGTAATTCTATCTTCAGGTTTTTTTTTTTAGAAATTTTTATACTGTTTTTTATACGAACTCTACTAGTTTACATTCCTACCAAAACTATATAAAAGTTCCTTTCCTTTTCTTTACACCCTCACCAACATCTATTATTTTGTATTTTTTAATAGTAACCATTATGATTGGAGTAAGATGACACCTCATTGTGATTTTGATTTGTATTTCTCTGATGGTTAGTAATGTTGAGCATTATCATATACCATTTTTTTTCAAACCTGGCTCTTTGTATGTCTTCTTTTGAGAGACATATAGTCATTTTCTTTGCCCAATTTTTAATGGAATTATTTGCTTTTTTCCTGTTGAATTATTTGAGTTCCTTGTATATTCTGGATATTAGCCCCCGTCAGATGAATAGTTTGCAAATATTTTCTCCCATTCAGCAGGTTGTCTCTTTATTTTGTTGATTATTTCTTTTGCTGTGAAGAAGCTTTCAGTTTAAATCCTGTTTGCCTAGATTTTTTTTTCTTGCCTGTGCATTCGGAGTCTAAGTTACAAATTTTTTGCTTAGACCAATGTATAGGAGAGTTAACCCTAAATTTTCTTCCAGTATTTTTATCATTTGGGTCTTACAATCCATATCGAGTTGATTTTTTGTATAAGGTAGGAGATAGGAGTCCAGCTGCATTCTTCTGCATGGGGCTATCTGATTTTCCCAATATCATTCATTGAAAAGGGTGACTTCTCCAAGTAAGTTTTTGTTGGCTTCCTTGAAAATCAGTTGACTGTAAATATGTGGCTTTATTTCTGGGTTCTTTATTCTATTCCATTCGTCTATGTGTCTATTTTCTTACCAGTGTCATGTTGTTTTGGTTACTATAGCTTTGCAGTATAATTCAGAGTTAGGCAATGTGATGCCTGCAGCTTTGTTCTTTTTGCTCAGAATTGTTAAGGCTATTCAGACTCTTTTTGTTGTTGTTGTTGTTGTTGCTGTTTCATAAGAATTTAAGGGATTGTTAATTTTAATTCTGTGAAGAATGACGTTGATATTTTGATAGGTATTGTATTGAATTTATAGACGACTTTGGGCAATATGGTCAATTTAACAACATCGATTCTTCTGATCCCTGAGCCTGAAATGTTTTTCATTTGTTTGTGTCATCTTCAATTTATTTCATCAGTGTTTTGTAGTTTTCCTTCTAGAGAACTTTCACTTCCTTGGTTAAATATATTCTTAGGTATTTTATTCTCTCTATTTTTGTGGCTATCATAAATGGGATTGCCTTGCTGATTTCTTATTTGGCTAGACCACTAATAGTGTATAGAAATGTTACTGATTTTTATAGTAGTACTATTTTAAATAGGAATGGTGGAAATAAGCATCCTTGTCTTGTTCTAGTTCTCAGAGGAAAGGCTTTCACCTTTCCCCCGTTCAATATGGATAAATGGGTTTGTCTTATATGGTCTTTTATTATTGTGAGGTATGTTTCTTCTATTTCTAGTTTGTGGAGAGTTTTTAATCATGAAGGAATGTTGAATTTTTATCAAGTGCTTTTTCTGTGTCTCTTAAGATGATCATATGGTTTTTGCCTTTCATTCTGTTAATGATATATCATATTTATTGATTTATGTATGTTAATCATCTTTGCATTCCTTGTATAAATCCCACCTGATTGTGGTGTAATATCATTTTGATGTGCCTTTGGATTTGGTTTGTTAGTATTTTGTCGAGGATTTTTGCATCTATGTTCACCAGGGATATTAGCCTGTAGTTTTCTTCTTTTGTTGTGCCTTTTCCTGGTTTGGTGATTAGAGTAACACTGGTCTCAAAATAAGTTAAGGACAATTTTGTCCTCTTGAATTTTTCAGAATTGTTTCAGGAGGATTGATATTCTTCCTTGTATATTTGGCAGAATTTGGCTGTGAATCTATCCAGTCCTAGGCTTCTTTTTGTTGGGAGACTTTTTATTACTGATTAAATCTCACTACTCATTATTGGTCTGGGTTTTTCCTATTTCTTTCTGATTCAATATTGGTAGCCTGTATGTTTCTAATAATTTATACACTTCCTCAAAGTTTTTCAGTTCATCGGCATATAGTTGTTCTTAATTGTCTCTGATGATCTTTTGTAATTCTGTGGTATCTGTTGCAACGTTTTGTTTCTGATTTTGCTTACTTGGGCCTTCTCTTTTATTCTAGCTTGTGCTTTATCTTTTATTTATCTTTTCAAAGAACCAACTTTTTGTTTCATTGATCCTTTGTATTGTTTATTTAGACTCTATTATATTTACTTTTGCTCTGATCTTTATTTTATTCTGCTGATTGGGGGTTGAGTTTGTTCTTGCTTTTCTGGCTCCTTAAGGTTCACAGTTAGATTGTAAGTTTTTAACTTTTCTACTTTTTGATGTGGGCATTTATTGCTATAAACTTCCCTCTTAGCACTGTTTTTGCTGTATCCCACAGATGTCAGTATATTGTTTTCCTTTTCGTTTATTTCAAGGGATTTTTAATTTCCCATCTTAGTTTTTCTATTGACCAAGTGGTCATTAAGAACCATGGTTTTTAATTTCTATGTATAGTTTCCAGAGTTCCTCTTGTTATTGGCTTCTAGTTTTATTTCATAGTCTGAGAAGATAACTGATATGATTTCAGTTTTTAAGTATTTGGTGAAACTTGTTTTGTGGCCTGACATATGTTCTGTCCTGGAGAATGTTCCATGTGCTGATGAAAAGAATGACATTCTGCAGTCATTGGATAGAATGTTCTGTAAATATCTGTTAGGTCTATTTGGGCTAAAGTTCAGTTTAAATGACATGTTTCCTTGTTGATTTTCTGTGTAGATGATCTGTCTAATGCTGAGGGTAAGATGTTTAAGTTCTCCACTATTACTGTACTGTAGTCTATCTATTTAGTTTCATTAATATTTTTTAATGATTCTGGGTGCTCTAGTATAGGGTGTTTATATATTTAAAACTTTTTATACTCAAGCTGAATTGATACCTTTACCATTATAATGATCTTCTGTATTAGTGGTTTCTTGCACTGATATAAATAAATACCTGAGACTGGGTAATATATTTTAAAAAGAAGTTCAATTGGCTCACAGTTCCTCAAGCTGCACAGGAAGCATGGCAGCATTGCTTTTGGGGGGCCTCAGAGACCTTTTACTCATGGTGGAAGACAAAGTGGGAGCAGGAATCTTACATGGCAGAAGCAGGTCCAAGAGACAGACAGGGGAGGTGCTACATACTTTTAAACAACCAGATTGTGTGAGAACTCACTCATTGTCACAAGAACAGGGTGCAAAACCATTCATGATGAGCCCACTGCTATGATCCAATCACCTCCCACCAGACCCCTCTCCAACACTGGGAATTACATTTCAACATGAGATTTAGGTGGGGACACAGAACCAAAGCATATCACCTTCTTCTTTTTTTTTTTTTTTTTTTTTTCTTTTTTCTACTCTGTTTGACTTAAAGACTGCTATTTTTTTTTTCATATGAGGATTGCTACTCCACTTGCTTTTGATTTTCCTTTGTCTGGAATATATTTTTTCCTTCCTTTACTTTCAGTCTATGCTGATAAGGTGTGTTTCTTGTTAGCAACATATAGCTATATCATGTCTTTTTTTTCATTCAGCCATTCTATATCTTTCAAGAGAAGAATTTAATCCTTTATTTTTAATTTATTATTGACATGTGAGGCTTCCTTTCTGTCATATTGTGGATTGTTTTCTGGTTGTCTTAGCTTATTTCTTTTTCTCTTGTAATTCATCGTGGATTTGTGGATTCCCATAGTGGTACCATTTGAGTTTTTTATCCTCCTCCTTTGTATTGTTGCTTTGTGAGTGAGTTTTATAGTTTCATATGCTTTTGTGATGGTAAATATCATGCTTCACTTCCAGGTTTAGGACTCTCTTGAGCATTTTTTGTAGGACTGGTCTAGGGGTAGCAAATTGCCTCAGGATTTATTTGTCGAGAATGACTTTGTTTCTCCTTTGTTTAAAAAGGATAATTTTGATGGACATAGTATTCTTATATGGCAGATTTTTTTTTCTTTTAGCACTCTGAATATATCATCCCATCCTTTTCTGGCCTGTAAGGTTTCTGCTGAGAAATCCATCATTAGTCTGAAGAGATTTTCTTTAAATGTGACTGGATGCTTTTCTATTGCTGTTTTTAGGATTTTCTCTTTAACGTTGACTTTAGACAGTCTGAATATAAGAAAGGAGAAGGACTTTTGCATTGTATCTGCCTGGGGATTGTTGAGTCTTCTGTGTCTGAATGTCTAAAACTCTTACTAGATTTGTAAAGTTTAAAATTTGTTATTTTATTAAATAGATTTCCTAATCCTTTCTTTGTTTTTTCACCCTCAAGGATACTAATAATTCACAAATTTGGTTGCTTTGTTTGGCCCCAAATGTCATGAAGCTTTGCTCATTTTTTTATTATTATTTTCTTTATTTTTTTTTCTGGCTGGATTAATTCAAAATCCTGTCTTCAAATCATAAGATTCTTTATTCTGCTTCATCTAGTCTATTGCGGAAGCTTTCAGATGTGTTTTGTATTTCCTTCCATAAATCCTTCAACTTCAGAACTTCTATTTGGTTGTTTTAGAAAACATTTATCTCTTTGGTAAATTTTTTATTCATGTGCTGAATTGTTTTTCTGGTTTAATTGTAGTGTTTTTCAGAATTCTATCTCACTGAACCTTAAAATTAATATTTTGAATTCTTTATTTGAAATTTGGAAAATTTCTTTTTAACTAAGACACTTTGCTGGACAACTACTGTGTTCCTTTGGAAGTGACAAATTTCTTTGCCGTTTTGTGTTTCTTGTGTTTTATGTTGCTATTGGCACATCTAGTGTAACAGTTGCTTCTTCCTGTTTTTGAATGTACTTTCACAAGGGTAAACATTTTCTTGAAGATGTGTCTATGACGTTAGTTGAGTAGTGTACTCTTGCTTCAATTCTGGGTGCATGCAGTAGTGTAATCTCTGTATGATTTATCTGGCTATAAACAGTGTTAGTATCTGTGATTTACTTGGTGGATTAGGGTGATGCTATTACTGGAGGCTGTGGTGGTGCTGTGCTAGGACTGGTGTTGCGGGAGGTCAGGGACCCGAATAGAGGGACCAGCTGAAGCCATGGCAGAAGAACATAAATTGTGAAGATTTCATGGACATTATTAATTTCCCAAGTTAATACTTTTATAGTTTCTTATGCCTGTCTTTACTGAAATCTCTGAACATAAATTGTGAAGATTTCATGGACATTTATCACTTCCCCAATCAATATTCTTGTGATTTCCTATGCCTATTTTTACTTTAATCTCTTAATCCCGTCATCTTCGTAAGCTGAGGATGTATGTTGCCTCAGGACCCTGTGATGATTCCGTTAACTGCGCAAATTGTTTGTAGAGCATGTGTGTTTGAACAAATCAAATCTGGGCACCTTAAGAACAGGATAACAGCGATTTTCAGGGAACAAGGGAGAAAACCTTGAAGTCTGGCTGCCTATGGGCTGGGTAGGACAGAGCTATATTTCTCTTATTACCGAAAATGGGTAAGAGAAATATTGCTGAATTCTTTCCCCAGTAAGGAATATTAATAGATTTGTAAAGAAAAGAATGCATTCCCAAGGCAGGGCCTCTAAAATGGTTGCCCTGGGAGTGTCTGTCTTATGCAGATGTAGGTAGGGATGAAACATGCCCTAGTCTCCTGCAGCATCCCCAGGCTTGCTAGGATTAGGAAATACCAGTCTGGCAAATTCTAGTCAGACTAGTTCTCTGGTCTTGAACCCTGTTAAGATGTTTATCAATGACAATGCATGCACAGCGGGACATGGAAGTTCATTAGTGATTCTAGTTTCACCCTGACCTTGTGATCTCACCCTGACCTCCTGCCTTGTGATCTTTTGTTGTCCTTAAAGCATGTGATCTCTGTGAGCCACACCCTATTCATACACTCCATCCCCTTTTGAAAATCACTAATAAAAACTTGCTGGTTGGCCAGGCATGGTGGCTCAAGCCTGTAATCCCAGCACTTTGGGAGGCCGAGACGGGCGTATCATGAGGTCAGGAGATTGAGACCATCCTGGCTAACACGGTGAAACCCCGTCTTTACTAAAAAAATACAAAAAACTAGCCAGGCGAGGTGGCGGGCGCCTGTAGTCCCAGCTACTCGGGAGGCTGATGCAGGAGAATGGCTTGAACCCGGGAGGTGGAGCTTGCAGTGAGCTGAGATCCGGCCAATGCACTCCAGCCTGGGTGACAGAGTGAGACCCTGTCTCAAAAAAAAAAAAAAAAAAAAAAACTTGCTGGTTTTGCGGCTTGGGGAGCATCACGGAACCTGCGGACATGTGATGTCTCCCCCGGATACCCAGCTTTAAAATTTCTCTCTTTTGTACTCTTTCTCTTTATTTCTCAGACCAGCCGACACTTAGGGAAATAGAAAAGAACCTACGTGAAATAATGTTGAATTATTGGGGGCGGGTTCCCCGATAGACTGGAATATGGGTTGAGCTTGTCTTCAGGCTCCAGTGGTGGCGATAGTGGCCTGAGCATACCTATCTTTGTGCCTCTGGTCAGTGCTGACACCTGTTGTTGGTTGCTAGCACTTTGATTCTTAGGCATCCAGGGGTGTTGCTCAGATCCTGGTAGTGGCAGCAGTGGACCAGGTGAGTGGGTAGGTTCTCAGGCCTCTGGACAGCTAGTGTGGTGTAGCTGATGAGAGTAGCAATGACAGGATGATTCTCTGGACCTCAAATAATGTGTGTTGCTGTTCGCAGTGGCTATATTGGGCTGGGTGGGCCAGCTTCCAGGCCTACAGGTGGCACTTGAAGCAGAGGTGGTACTGGCCAGAAGTTTAGGCCCGAATTTAGGCCCTCTGGAGGATTGCTCTAAGGTCCAAGGTGGTATATTGCTTTGGGCAATACAAAGGACCCCAGATTATGGACTCTGTCTTAGAGGCGGTCCAAGTTGGGCTTTGTGGACTTGTGTTCAGTCTCCTTAATGGTTAGACTGAGTACCAGCTGTGAGGTGCAGATGGGTGGGACAACCCTCAGGCCCCGGGTGGAATTCTTGGTTGAGGGGAGGTAGCAGTCATGCTGAGGCCCTGCCGCTGGAGATGGTGAGGCTTCCCTCAGTTATCATAGCCTACCAGCAGGCGGGTGGGAAACACATGTCTCATTCATACCTCAATCATGGTGGCATTTGCTCCCCACAACTGTCTGTAGGATCTCATGACCAGTTCACAACCAAGTCCCAGCAGCAAAGTGTGCACTGCTTGCATCTCAATCTCAGATTCTGACAGTGCTGCACTGACTTTCTGGCATTGGTCACTGCCACCCTGGCCTTGCTCATTTTCCAGTCCTAATTGCTGGAGTCTTCCTGGCTTGCTCCCCTATCTCCGGTTCCATAATGAGTTTCCATAATGCCCTGGTTCTGGCACAGCTGAGTCCCAAAACAGTGTGAAGTTCTCCAGAGGCTAGTTTTGAAAATGGTGCCTTCCTGTTGTTGCTTAAGTCTCAGAAAGGGTGTGGGACCAAGTGCAAGCTCCTTCCCTGAAGCAGTTGTGTCCCCTGGTCTCCTGGCAGTTTCCTATGTTAGTTTCAGGGATTGGGAGGGATAAGGGCTTTCCCCATGACCAGGACTACACAATTCCACAGTGGGGAAGTGGTTCACTGGAAGTCTCTTACTCCTTCCCTGCATAGGGAACTCACTCCCAGCTCCCAGCCAATCCTGGCTACAAAGGCTGCCTCTCCTCCTTCTCTGCTTTTGGTGTCTTCTTTCCAGAATCCTCACTTGGATAATGTACTTGAAGTCTGACTGTCTATGTACTACTCTTGTTTTTCTAAGTGGAGGAGACGGGCATAAAATGCTTCCAGTCAGCCCTCCTAAACTCTCCTCCATAGTTTACCTGTTATATCAACTACAACTCTATGCCAACAAAATCTGCAAAAACACCCCATCAGAACTCAGTGGATTAATACAATAATCACTATTCCTGAAAATCTGTGAATAGCTGACTAATCTGTGCTGTCTGAAGAGCTCTGCTGTGCTCTGCCTGCCTCTCATCCTCTTGCTGAAACTAGCAGTCAATTCCAGACATATTCTTCTCAGGAGATGGCTGTGGTGCATGAGAGCAAGCCCCCATGTAAGCACTTACTGAGCCTTTGCTTGCATCATGGCTGCAGGACTGCAGGACTGCAAGACTAGCTAAAGCAAGTCCTACAACCAAGTTCAGAATCAAGGGGGTTGAGAAATAAAACCATGCACAGAATGTGAACATGTGTGAAGAATAACTTAACCTGCCATAATCATCCAACCATTTTTAGGCATAATGACTGAACACTAGTGATTGCCCTGGAATATCTAGCATAATACAGCACTATTTTCATCATGTGTTTGAAAAACAATTGTATGAAGATTGTCTCAGATTCTTGTCTGTATTTTTAATAAATACATATTTTTAAACAGTGAGGGAGAAAATATAGCCTACTATTCTGCTCAGAGTCACTGTGAAATTTCAGTGGAAACTTGCTGTCATACACTGATTGCAATGGAAATTGGCAGAGTACCAAACCTCTTAAGGCAGGAACCCCTAAAGGTGCTACTTTCAAGGCAGATATACATTTTTAAATCTTTATGTAGGGAAGTTCTGGCTGGGAAAATAAGCTCAATATTATATAAATGTGCAAATGTCATGAAGAGTTCTTTCTGTTTCAAGGCTAGGACACAGGTCGAAGGAGAGAATGACCCTGAAGCATCATGCTTACTCTGTTGATGAGGTTTACAGTATTTCATGACCTATGTGATCCCCTTCATAAGGAGCTTCATCCTTGTACTATAAAATTTTACTCTCTTATAATTGTCAGACACTCACACAGTCTATACTCCTTTATTGAAGAAACAATGACCCTGGAACAACCTGTCTAGATCCTGTTTATTGTTCTTGCAGAGTAGGACAGTTGTGCCTGGTAACACATTTCAGGTCTTACAACAACTGAGTAATAAGAATAAGAATAATATACAACATTTATCAAACAATTCAGGCACTTTACTACATGGTGTAAATAGTATTGTTTCTCTTTTGTGCTAGATAAAGAAATAGCTGCTTCGGATCTTTAAACAACCTAAGCTCACATAATGGATTTATTTAATTAAACACTAAAGAGTCTATCGTTTTTAAGTTCAAGATAGAAGAGATAAGTAATGTAATTGACTGTGTGTTAAGGTAAAAAAGTATTAGCATTGAGGATGATGGACATGTTCTTTATTATAAATACGTTAGCTATCTTTATTTTTGTACACAATACCACATACAACATATAAAGGGAAAAAGTATCATTGACCTTGTGATGCTTCATGAGAAACAGAAATGCCACTGAAGAGGTCTCAATGTGATCTTGAGAGAAGATGAACAATTTTGCAAAGGAAACATAGCTCAGAAATTCTTTCAAAACTCAGTGATGCAAATTCACAGCTCTGGTTCATGCACTCGTTTGAGAAGGAGGTAGCCTCTGAAAGATGATGGGATTGACCTGTTGAATTATAATAGAAATAGTTCACAATATTAAACTACTTTTGTAAGTGGAGGAGAGACAGAACTCTGTTTTCTGGAGAATTGATGTGCACAGTGAGCTGAGTGAATATCATCTATAAAGTCAAGAGGAGCTGAGCTGGTTGAACGGATAGGGCACATATTAAATTGATAGTGATTAATTAGTTTTGTGTCACTTTGATGCTTTTAGACTTGTTCATGGTGTGGTTTTCAATTATTTTAGTATTATTGGAAGAGCCAAGATTAGACCATAGTTATTAGAATTAGATGAGTTACCTTATTTGCAGAGTGGGATAACCTTTGCTATTTTCCTTTCACGTGATCAGTGCCATTTGCAAAGAAAAGAAAATGAAGTAGTGAGAGCATATACAAAGGCTTCATAGAGGGCTAGATTTTTAAAAGTGGATCAGATAAACCATATGCTCAACATTAAAAAAGATATTCAGATGGGTTGCTTAAATTGTTATTGTCACTTGCTGTCATTTCTAAGTTATTCACATTAAGATGCAAAAAGAGAAGAAGGAAGTGGACTTCTGAACTTCTGAGAAAAAAGTATAATATTAAAACACCCTGATACTTTCACATTTAATTCAAAAACTTGTCCTTATGACGTCATTCAATATAATATACTTGGAGACTAAAATACATATGTATATATGTCTTTGTAATAAAATATATTTATTCAAAGATTTATTCAAAATATAATGAATATATAAAATAAGAGAGAGGGAAAAAGAGGTGTCTGCGGAGTGACTAGTGATTAATATCACAGAAATCCTTGCTTCATCTTTACCGATCCCCTGGTGAAGGACAATTTAATCTCCTGACAAACTCTTTCTCATTATTGTATAAACAAAAAACAGTCTCTCTTACTTTAAAGAAAAATAAAAGACTGCCATTTACTTCATGACCCCTATCTCCCTTTTTTTCAGAGTCACTCTTCTGGAAAGAGTATTCTTTGCTTCCGTGTTTTTATTTGGAGAAAACTGACTATGACGCATTGTTGATTTCCTAATTGCTAAATCCATCCTTTAAAAAAAAAAAATTGTTTGAAATAAGGTCTCATTCTGTCACCCAGGCTGAAATGCAGTGGTGCAATCACAGCTCACTGCAGCCTAGCCCTCCTTGGCTCAAGTGATTCTCCCATCTCATCCTCCCAAGTAGCTGGGATTACAGACATGAACCACCATACAGAGTTTCACCATCTTGCCCAGGCTGTTCTCAAACTCTTGAGCTCAAGTGATCTGACCACCTTGACCTCTCAAAGTCCTGGGATTATAGGCGTGAGCACGCAGGATCTAAATCCATCTTTTAATATCCTATATAGCTTACTTTTTTGATGTTTATTGTATGCCTGCACTCCCTCCCCAATTAGGATATAAACTCCAACAAGGTATCTTTATCTGTTTTGCTCATTGATGTGTCCCCAGATTTTAGAATGATGCCTAGCACATGTGGTGCTAAAACCAAATTTATTGAGTAAGTGAATGAGAAGGGGAATGTGGTCTGTTTAAACTGCTGATTCTATTATCTTCTCCCTTTCCCATCCAATAATCCAATACCCTCTGAGTGGCAACCACCCAGCTGATGACTTTTAGTCTCATGGGATGCTTTTGTATGTTCTTTATAGACTTCTAGAAATCTCAACATCTTACCATGTGTAGATGTAATCAAGCATTGTCTAGTGAGTTTGGCAAATTACTTTCATGACAGCTCTGGCTTCTTTTCAGGCATGAGAATCCACAAGCCCTTGCACCTTTAGAAAAAAATACTTAAATAAAGAGTATATGGAAGAGACAACTGATGACTGGCAAGAACTCAAGTACTGAGGACAAGTTTCTTCTCTATTCAGTTTTGAAATCCACAAATGGGTCAGAGTGGAAATAGAGTCACCTAAAGAAATACAACTCACAGGGTAGTTATTGAAGGTATTAATATAGCTGAAAAAATAATATGCTAAAAGATTATAGGAATAGAATTATAGGAAAAGTCACAGGCAAAGTTTGCAATAACCATCCAATAATGGGAATTTTATTTTCTTCTTTTGTTAATGGACGTTTTCTCCTGAAAGCTCTGTTACCTTTGACATAATAAAATGCAATTTCTTATTAAGAAGTTGAAGAACTTAAAACAAGAGACATTTTCGTTAATATCATAAACAAAATGAGGACGGATCATGTGGCAGGTCAAAGAAAGAAAAGGAAAATATGATGTGGCATTTCAGATCTAAAAATCCTCTCATGTTCTTTCCCACTTTCTCCATTTCTTCCCTCATCTGCCTTCCCTGTAGAGGACTGAAATACTAAGGAAGGTAAGAAACTTTAATCTTTGGATATTTCTTTCAAGGCATGACTCAAACAGCCACATTATACTTTTGTGTTAATGTGTTATTGTGGTAAGTAATTGCATTTGTAATTTTTTTTCTTACAGATCATAGGCTATTCTACACACAGAAATTGTTGCCTTGAAATGAGTTATTAATGTAGCAAAAGTAGTAAGGTTTATGACATTAATCTAGTGTTATGCAGAAAAATAGTTGGAAAAAGTTGGAAAGATGGCAATTTGTATTGTAAAATAACAAAACATTTCATAATACCATAATAAGTCAGAAGACAGACAACGTACAAGTTAGCATCCCTAATTCCAAAATTCAAAATCTAGAATGCTTCAAAAACCAAAACATTTGAGCACAGACATGAAGCCATAAGTGGAAGATTTCACACTTTACCCCTGCAATGGGTCATAGTCAAATGCAGTTAAAAATTATTTAGGCTTAGGTCTCAGCTCCAAGGTGTCTCTTTATGTATATGCAAATATTTCAAAAAAATGGAAAAAAAAGTCCGAAAGTTGAAACACTTCAGGTCCCAAGTATTTCGGATAAGGGATACTCAACTTGTAACGTCCTGAATTTGTGTCTCTAGATTAGGGTTTCTCGGCAGAAGAACAATTGGTTTTTTGAAGCAGATAATTCTCTGTGGCAGGAGCTGCCCTGTGCAGATGATGACTGTAGGATGTTTGGCAGCAACCCTGTTCTCCATCCACTAGACACCGGTGTGCCTTCCTAGTCTTAACTATCAAAAGCGTTCTACACATTGCCAAATGTCCACTGGAAGACAAACTTTCTCCTAGTTGAGAACCACTACTCTAAAGGAAGAGAGTAGATATAATAGGACTATTTATATTGGCCACTATTGACTTCCTTTGGTGAAGTATTGAAATAAAGAGCCTGACTCTGGAAAAGCTGCTTAGTTTATAAGCAGAAATGAGAAGAAACAGAGAGACTACATATTTGGAAGTTTCAAAGCTTGGAAAAGGTGAATTGTTCCGGGACCTCAGAGAGGGAGAGATGTTTTAAAAATATCTTGAGCATCAAAGGCTCAGTAAATCTTCTCAGAGAAAAAACAGGTTTAGTCCTACTAAAGAGATGAGATGAAGAATGTGATCTTTCCACCTTTTATTTCAGATAGCCTAAAGGTATTCCTTATAATACCAAAAAAAGAGGGTCAGGAAAGCTACAAGAAAATAAATCAATTTGGTTTGATTATTATGTCTAAGAACAAACTTAGGGTGGGCTTACTGGCACATGAGGTTGGCTAAATGCAAATAGATAAGACAATTACAAAGTTTTTGATTAAATTACATCTGCCCCCTCCAGCAAAAACAAAAACATGAGCCTAAACCAAAACAAACTACTGGGTCCCAAGCTTGCTCCAGCAGTAAGCAGGTCGTACAAACTCTTCTATTCCCAGAAAAGGCAACCTCTGCAACACTGACTTCAGATATAACCAAGGAAAATGATACACAAAGAAGTTACAGCCAAGAACCGTGGGAAACAATGGGCAAGCATATCAAAAAGAGAAATCAGAGTTTAATTGAGAGGGAATGCCCTTGTTTATTTTTACATAAAAATATTCCATTTTATATAAAAATATATGTATATTACACACACACGTGTGTGTACATACACAAATGCATATACACACACACAGAGATACATTCACACACTGATTCACATGCTTCTATATCTATGAATTTTAAATTTACTCACTTTAAAATTAGTAATAATGACTCCTAAGAGTACTAGCCTATCAACTCTTCCCAAACCTGCACAGGTTTCAGTGGTCATGTGTTGTTATTTTAGGCACAGTCGTGATACACAGTTTGTTAGTCTACAGTGTGTTTGTTCTATTTGAGACAGTTTTATTGTCATTCTAATTTTTTAAAAAAGGAAACAAAGCCAAAAATATTTTTGAAAAAACTTGGAGAACTATTAGAAACAAGCAAGACAGGTCAGAACTACTACTATCAACATTTGCAGTTCTTGTAAAATTTAATTATAATGCATGTTTTTACATTGGCAATTCGTAAAATGCCAAATTATCTCAGTGTATATTTATAAGATACAAAACTAAAAAAATGCACATTGAAGCAAGTGATATGAATAAATACAAAGTTAAGATACTTTCGGTATTAGTGTGATTTCACACTGCTGTAAGGAACTGCCTGAGACTGGGTAATTTGTAAAGGAAAAAGTTTAATTCACTCACAGTTCTGCATGGCTGGGGCAGCCTTAGAAAATTTACAATGAGGGTAGAAGGTGAAGGGGAAGCCACCTTCACAAGACAGCAGGAAGGAGAATGACCTCAGGAGGAACTTCCAAACACTTATAAAACCATCAGCTCCCATGAAAACTCAGTCACTATCACGAGAGCAGCATGGGGGAAACTGCCCCGTGATCCAATACCTTCACCTAGTCTCTCCTTTGACATGTGTGGATTATGGGGATTATAATTCAAGATCAGATTTGGGTAGGGACACAAAGCCTAACCATATCATTTTTCTCCCCAATTCTCTGAACTTCTAATGTTTCCTGTTCAAATCAATGTTAATAATCTTGTGTTTTTCTGCTCATTTCTTCAGGTTCATAAAAACATATTAAGCAGATAAGAAAGAAAGAGCAGGTGTGAGAGAGATTTCTGGGTTTTGTTTTATTTTTGTTACTATTATTATTCGTTTTGCTATTTTTGTGTTTGTGTTTTTACAAGCAGTATCTGGGTTGATTATTCAACACTTGTTCCCTGCGTCCCTCACATGTTCTCTGTTCTCTGCTTAGTGGTCTGGGAGACTGAACTCTGCTGATTGCATTGATTAACTTACTAGGGTTTGGCTTGGGAAAGGCATTGGAAGACAAACAGAAGGAGGAGATTTTATGTCCCCTTTGTATCCCTTTTCCCAACCACAGTCCCTTCCTACATTGTGACCATTCTGGCTGAGGCCAATGTTCCTGTTTTTCTCTTTCACACATGGGAATGGCACTGGCTCTCTTCTGCTGTTCCTGGGTGCCTTATCATCCTTTGTTGGCTCCTGATATGGTTTGGCTGTATCCCTTCCCAAATCTCTCCTTGAATTAGAGCTCCCATAATTCCCTCATGTTGTGAAAGGGACCTATTGAGAGGTAATTGAATCATGGGGATGGGTCTTTCCTGGGCTATTCTCATGATAGTAAATAAGACTCACGAGATCTGATGGTTTTATAAAGGGGGGTTTCCCTGCATGAATTCTCTTCTCTTGTCTGCTGCCATGTGAGATGTGCCTTTTACCTTCCACCATAATTGTGAGGCATCCTCAGCAATGTGGAACTGTGAGTCCATTAAACCTCTTTCTTTTGTAAATTGCATAGTCTCAGGTGTGTCTATCAGCATTGTGAAAACAGACTAATACAGTAACTGGGTACTGGTAGAGTGGGGTGCTGCTGTAAAGATACCTGAAAATGTGGAAGCAAATTTGGAGCTGGGTAACATGCAGAGGCTGGAATAGTTTGGAGGCCCCAGAAGAAGAAAGGAAAATGTGGGAATATTTGGAGTTTCCTAAAGATGTGTTGAATGGCTTTGCCCAAAATGCTGATAGGAATATGGACAATAAAGTCCAGGCTGAAGTGGTCTCAGATGGAAATGAGGAACTTGTTGCAAAGGTGACCCTTGTTATGTATTAGCAAAGAGACTAGTGGCATTTTGCCCCTGACCTAGAGATCTGTGGAATTTTGAACTTGAGACAGATGATTTTGGGTATCTGGTGGAGGAATTTCTAAGCAGCAAAGCATTCAAGAGGTGACTCGGGTGCTGTTAAAGCCATTCTGTTTCATAAGAAAAGCAGAGCATAAAAGTTCGGACAGGTGCTGTGGTTCACACCTGTAATCCCAGCACTTCGGGAGACCAAGGCAAGGGGGAATCACCTGAGGTCAGGAGTTAGTTTGAGACCAGCCTGGCCAACATGGTGAAACCTCATCTCTACTTAAAAAATGCAAAAATGAGCCAGGTGTGGGGATGCATGCCTCTAATCCCAGCTACTTGGAAGGTGAGGCAGGAGAATCGCTTAAACTCAGGAGGCGGAGGTTGCAGTGAACCCAGATCATACCACTACACTCCAGGCTGGGTGACAGAGCTCTGTCAAAAACAAACAAACAAAAAAAAGCTCAGAAAATTTGCAGCCTGACAATAAGATAGAAATGAAAATCCCATTTTTCTGAGGAGAAATTCAAGCCAGCTGCAAAAATTTGCATCAGTAACATGAGGAGTTGAATGTTAATCACCAAGGCAATAGGGAAAATATCTCCAGGGCATGTCAGAGACCTTTGTGGCAGCTCCTCCCATCACAGATCTGGAAGCATAGGGGGAAAAAATGGTTTTGTGGGTGGGACCAAGGGTCCCTCTGCAGTGTGCAGTCAAGGGACTTGGTGCCCTGCTTCCCAGCTGCTCCAGCAGTGATTAAAAGGGGCCAAAGTACAACTCGGGCCGTGGCTTCAGAGGGTGCAAGCCCCAAGCCTTGGCAGCTTCCACATGGTGTTGAGCCTGTGGTTGAACAGAAGTCAGGAATTGAAGTTTGGGAACCTCTGCCTGGATTTCACAGGATGTATGGCAATTCCTGGATGTCCCAGCAGAAGTTTTCTGAAGGTGTGGGGTGCTAATGGAGAACCTCTGCTAGGCCAGTGCAGAAGGGAAACGTGGGGTGGGTGTCTAGTGGAGCTGTGAGAAGAGGGCCACCATCCTCCAGACCCCAGAATGGTAGATCCACCGACAGCTTGCACCGTACACCTGGAAAAGCTGCAGACACTAAGTGCCAGCCTGTGAAAGTAGCCAGGAGAGAGGCTGTACCCTGCACAGCCACAGGGCAGAGCTGCCCCAAACCATGGGAACCTACCTCTTGCATCAGCATAACCTGGATGTGAGACATGAGTCAATGAAGATCATTTTGGAGCTTTGAGGTTTGACTGCCCTGCTGGATTTCAGGCTTCATGGGAACTTTATCCCCATTGTTTGGCCAATTTCTCCCATTGGAATGACTGTATTTACCCAATGCCTGTACACTTTAATGTATCTAGGAAGTAGATAACTTGCTTTTGAGTTTACATGCTCATAGGCATAATGGACTTGCCTTGTCTTGGATAAGACTTTGGACTGTAAACTTTGGGGTTAATGCTGAAACGAGTTAAGATTTTGGGGGACTGTTGGCAAGGCATGATTGGTTTTGAAATGTGAGCACATGAGATTTGGGAGGGGCCGGGGCGGAATGATATAGTTTGATTGTGTCCCCACCCAAATCTCATCTCGAATTGTAGCTCCCATAATTCCCTCATGTTGTGAAAGGGACCCACTGAGATGTAATTAAATCATGTCTCATGACATCTGATGGTTTTATAAAGGGGAGTTTCCCTGCACAATTCTCTCCTCTTGTCTTTCATCATGTGAGACATGCATTTCACCTTCTGCCATTATTGTGAGGCCTCCTCAGCTATGTGGACCTGTGAGTCCATTAAACCTCTTTCTTTTGTAAATTGCCCTGTCTCAGGTATGTATTTATCGGCAGCATGAAAACAGACTAATACAGCTCCCTTACTCTTGCCCTCTCCTAGGTAAATACAGTCATGTATTGCTTAACAACAGGAATATGCTCTGACAAATGTGTTGCTAGGCAATTTTGTCATTGTGTGAACATCACAGAGTTCACTTACACAAACCTAGATAGTAGAGCCTACTACATACCTAGGTTATATGGTATAGCTTATTGCTCTTGGGTTACGAAACTGTACAGCATGTTACTGCACTGAATAGTGTTGGCAGTTGCAACCATGGTTAGTATTTACACATCTAAACATATCGAAACACAGAAAAGGTACAATGAAATACTACACAAAACATTAAAAAATTACAGCTGTATAGTGTACTTATCATGAACGGAGTTTGCAGAACTGGAAGCTGCTCTGGAGGAGGGAATGGTGAGTGAAAGTGAAAGCCTAGGACATTACTGTATACTACAATAGACTTAACAAACATTGTGCACATAGGCTACACTAATTTTATTTTTCAAAACTTTCTTGAACAGTAAACTTAAATTACTGAAATTTTATTTTATAAACTATTCCATTAAATTTTTTTGCTCTTTCATAATGACAGAAACATATAGTACAGCAGTACAAAATATTTTCTTTCTATCCTTATTCTATAAGCTTTTTCCTATTTTTTGAAATTCTTTAGTCTTTTTTACTTTTTAAATGATTTTTGTTAAAAGCTAAGATACAAACACACATTAGCCTATGCCTACAGAGAGTCCGAATCATCAATAGCACTATCCCCTCCACACGTTGTTGCACTAGAAGGTCTTCAGGGGCAACAAAACACAGAAAGTTATCATCTATGAGAATGACGCCTTCTTTTGGAAAACCTGCTGAAGGACTTCCTGAGGCAGTTTTACAGTTAACTTATATATATACATATATATATATATATATATATATATATATATATATATACACACACACACACATATATAAGTAGAGGGATTATACTCTAAAATAACAAGAAAAAAAGTACATAAACCAGTACCAGTCATTTATCCTCATTATGAAGTATTATGTACTGTACACAATTGTAGGTACTATATATCTTATTTCTGGCAGCATGGTAGGTTTGTTTACAACAACATCATCATAAACATGTGAATAATGCTTTGCTGTATGATGCTCTGACAGCTACACCATCAGTAGGTGATAGGAATTTTTCAGTTCCGTTACAATCTTATGAGACCACCATTATATATGTGGTCCATCATTGACCAAAATGTCTTTATGTGGCACAAAACTGTGGTTCTTCATCACATACTCGTCAATTAAACTGTAAGAGTGTGCTGTTTCTTGTTGGATCCATGCATAATATTTTCACTCATAATATACTACTATGAATAACTTCCTACTGTGCCACTTTTCTTCCACTTAATTTATTACAGACACTTTTCTAAGTCAGTGTCTATAGCTTTAATTTATTGTTTACAATAGCTTTATTTTATTGATGTTTGCTATGTCTTATTCTAATTATTCTCTTAAATTTTTCTGAATCATCTGCTTTTGGAACTACCTCTTTTAGAGAGCATATTGATGGCAGAAGCAGGCTGTCCACAGCAGGAAGGTGCAGGTGGTGATGGCAGGAGAAACTGTGAGAGCAGCAATGGCAGCAGTGGGTCCCCTGTGCCATGCGTTCCCGAGGCAGTAACCTGCACTGACCCCAACCTTGTGTGGCCAGGTGGAACCCACCCGAAGGCCCAGAGCCTCCATGACTCTGGACCCTGGCCCGGTGTCACAGCTCTCACCCGCCACTGCTGCAGGGAGAGTATGGGGAGGAGGCAGAACTGGGGATGCGCTTTGGGGGCCCGGACTGGGAAGTGGCAGCAGTGCCCACTCAGGGTTCTGGCCAGCGGCGTGGTCACTGCACCCTCCTTGCCAAGGGCTCCATGTTTCTGCACCTTGGGAGGGGGTTCTGCACAGGGCCACCTGGGGCCCCATCCCTGGGGTCCACCCTGCTTCCAGGTGACCGCTGAGCCTAACACTCCCAATGGCAAGGCTTGGGGCCTGTGATCTGCTCCAGGAAGCACTCCCCATGGGCAGAGCCAGAGCTGGGTGAGGGGGTGCTCCGGGCCACCCCTGAGCACTGGGGCCACACAGGAGGAGCTCGTGGAAACATTGCCCCTGCCCCAGATGCCGATCCAAGCCCAGGGAGGACCTAGATCCCCCTCCTCAGGCTGCAAGGGGGCACAGCCAGGTGCCAAACTTTATCGAGCTGGCAGGAGCAAGGGACAAGTGGGAGCCCAACCCCTTTCAAGTTGGTGGGGCGGGAACTCCCCAGGCACAACTGCAGCTGCCCAAGCCACAACTGCAACCTGGGCACCTCTGTGCTCTTGGGAGCTGGGAGCAGGCAGGAGTCCTCTCCTTCCAGGTGCCACTGCAGCTACTCTGCCACCACCATGGACCCAGGCATTTCTGCACTCTCAGGGGACCCATGAAGGCCCCCGTCCCCCTGCAGCCTCAGAGGTGTCTGTTCCCACTGCCTGGCCTCTCCTCACTCTTAGAACCCACTCCAGTCTCAGAGCAGGGATGGGGCTGGGCCCAGGTGCTATCACAGCCTTACTGGGTGTGTGAATACTTGGGGCAGCAGTAACACACCAACTCCCTCCTGCCTTGGCTCCCTCCAGACTTTGGGTACTGACAAGCCCAGGAAGGGGAAAGCTGAGGGCGGCTCGGTGCTGGCCTGCAGGTCCCCCTTGGCACGAGCAGCCTTGTCACTATGAACGGCAGCAGGAGGCACACAGGCGACCATGCAGAAGGGGGCAGGTCCCTGGTGAGGCCCCACCTTCTGGCCAGGGAGGGCCTGAAACCTGGGGGTTGTGCTGCCAGTCCCACAGACTGGAGTGGGGACATGTGGTGCCTTTTCTAGGCCCACCCATGGCCTCCTATGGACCCACCGATGGACACTTCCTCCCCGCTGAGGTCCATAAAAGCCACAGGCTCAGTCAAAGCAGAGCAGAGGACAGAGAGAGGATGGGATGATCAGCTGCAGAGAGGAGCTACCCTCTCTGCTGAGAACTACAGATGACAGGATGACCTGCCTGAAGAGAGGAGGAGGAGTCCACCCACTCTAGGACCTCCTCTCTGCCAAGAACTGCAGACCGTGGGATGACCAGCTGCACAGAACAGATACCCTCTCTGCTGAGAACACTTGTTGGGACAACTTGCCTGCTGAGAGTAGCCACTCTCTCTGCTAGGAGCTGAACACTTGTCAGAGCACCCCGGTTATGGAGAGGAGCTGCCCACTGTGGGTTTTCTCTGAGCTGTTGTATTGCTCAATAAAGCTCCTCTTCATCTTGCTCACCCTCCACTTGTCTGTGTACCTCATTCTTCCTGGTCTCAGGACAAGAACTCAGGGCCTGCTGAATGGTGAGGCTGAAAGAGCTGCCGTAACACAAACAGTGCTGAAACATGCCCCTTGCTTGCCACATCGCAGGTGAAGAGAAAAAGAGAAGAGCTGCAGCTCTTTGGAAAGCCCAGACCTGGAAGCTCCCTGAGACAGGGCTGTGACTTTCCTTTTAGGCCCCTGTGGTTCCTGGCATCTCCAAGCTTCCAGACACCACTGCATTCCCAGGTGCCAACCAGGGGAGCTATTTGGCCCGGTCCAGCTGCAGCCCTGCAGAGAGCTGGTACCCTTGCCAGCATCTGGAGCTGCCCACCCTGTGGCAACAGTCGGCGTGCCTGACTGTGGGGTAGCTGGACACCACACTCACTCACACACCCCTTGCTCCTCCACACCTGACTCCAGTCTTTCTTGGAGGTATGTGATCCAGGCTGGTAGTGTGAGCTGAGGGTAGCCTGCCAGGTCAAGTGGGTATAACAAGCCCAGCAGGCCCAAACAAAACTTGGGCAAAGGTGCCACTGGCCACATGTTTCCAGCCAGAAATATGACACCCCAAAGATCCTGAAACAATATAATGGATTTTTAATTTTTAATCTTAAAATCTTTGATATTTTATTGGAGTATATAGTCTATTTACATTTATTTAATTTTTGATATTAACTCTACTGAGGTTGTATTAGTCTATTCTCACACTGCTAATAAAGACAGAACTGAGACTGGGTAATTTATAAATGAAAGACATTTAATTGACTCAGTTGCACATGGCTGGGAGGCCTCACAATCGTGACTGAAGGCAAATGAGGAGCAAAGTCATGTCTTACATGGTGGCAGGCAAGAGAGAGCTTGTGCAGGGGAACTCCCATTTATAAAACCATCAGGTCTCATGAGAATTGTTCACTATCCTGAGAACAGTATGGGGGAAACTGCCCCCATGATTCAATTATCTCTACCTGGCCCCACCCTTGACACAAGAGGATTATTATAATTCAAGGTGAGATTTGGGTGGAGATACAGAGCCAAACCATATCAGGGGTATAATTTGAAATCAATAAAATGCACATGCTTTAAGAATATAATTCAGTCCGTTTAATCACCACCACAATTAGGATATAAAACATTTTCATAATTCCTAAAGAATTATGATGCCCCTCCTACTCAATCCCTCCTACTCAATCCCTACCCTCAACCCAAACAAAAACCCAGGAAACCACTAATCTGCTTTCTCTCACTGTGTGTTAGATTGGTCTTTCCTAGAATTTCTTATAAATAAAATCATACACTGAACTCTTTTTTGTCTGGGTTGTTTTGGTCAGTGTAATGCTTTTGAGATTCATTCATGTTTTTTGATGTATCAGTGACTTATTCCTTTATTCCTTCAAGGGTAAGTAGCATTGTAGTTTACAGATACACAATTTGTTTTTCCTTTCATCTGTTGATGGAAAGTTGAGTTGTTTCTAGTTTGGGCTAATGTGAATAAATCTCTTGTGAACATTCTTGTGCAAGTGTGGACATATATTTTAATTTACCTTAAGTAAATACCTTGAAGTTTTGTGGGATCTTATGTTAAGTGTATATTTAATTCCACAAGAAACTACCAAACTGTTTTCAAAAGTATTTGCAATATTTTACATTTCTACCCACAATGTATGAGAATTTTAATTTTTCCATATCCTCACTAATAATATTCTCAATCTTTTAAATTTTAGCCATTCTACTGTGTGTGTGGTTTAGATTTGCATTAACCTAGTAATTAATGATGATCATTTTTTCATGTTTTTGTTCACCCTTCATACTTATTTTGTATAGTATCTGTTCAAATCTCCTGTTTATTTTTAGGTTGATATATTCTAATTAGTTAATTGTAAAAATTATACACTTAACTTAAACATCTTTGTGAGATAGATGTATTGCAAATTTTCTCTCCTAGGCTGTTCCTTGCCTTTTTACTTCCTTTTTGAAATCTTTTCAAACAGCAGAAGTTTTTAAATTTGATGAATTCCACTTTTAATTTTTTTTAAGTTTATACTTTAAAAAATTCTATTTAAGAAAAAGATTTCTTTATGAAAATTGCAAATAATTTCTTCTGTACATCTTTCAGAAGTATTATAGTTTATGTTTTACATTTAGGTTGATGTTACATTTTCAGTTAATTTTTGTGCATGGTGTGAGGTAAGAATTGGGGTTTTAAAATTAATACATAATAATTGTAGATGTGTGTGAGGTACATGTAATTTTTTATGTGAATATCCAGTTGATCCAGCACTATATGTTGAAAGTATAAAATGTCTTTCTTATGGAATTACCTTAGCTTCTCTACCAAAAATCAATCGGCCATATGTCTGTTGGTTTATATCTTGATTTCCTACACTTTCACTGCCTGATGAGAGAACTCCAGCTACACATGACAATTTAAATTTACCTTATTTACGGTTAAATAAATCTTGAAATTTAGTTCCTTAGTCCCAAAAGCCACATTTCAAGTGCTCAATAGTCACACCTAATTAATGTGTACTTTATTAGGCAGGATAAATACAGAATATTTGCCACATCACAGAAAGTTCTGTTGGATAGGACTGCTGTCTGGTGTCCTATTATCACATATATATATGGCCTTAAGCAAGTATCATATTGATGTAATTAGTATAGGTTCAGAGTAAGTCTTGAAATAAGGCAAAACAATTTTTCAGCATTTCACTTTTCCAAAATCATTTTGGCTATTGCACATTCTTTGAATTTTTATATCAATTTTAGAATCATTTTTTTGATTTCCACACATAAAAAAAAGCCTGCTGGTAGTTTGACTGAAATTGACCTATAACTGAATTTGAAACTATAAACAAACATGGAGAGTACTGACATATTGACGATATTAAATATTCCTCTTCATGAACATAGTATATTGCTCTATTTAATTCTTTATTAATTTCTCTCAGCAATGTTTTGTAGTTTTTAATGTACAGGTCTTGCACAATTATTTTAAAAATTCATTCTCAAGTATTTCACATATCTTGATGCTATCATACACATTTTAAAAGTTTTTTTGTCTAAATTTGATATCTCAATATTTGTGGTTCATATATAGACAGTACTGACTTTTAAATATTGATCTTGTATCTTATAATCTTGTTTAGTTCACTTGTAAGTAGTTTTTTGATAGCTATGTTAACATTTCCAACATACATGATTATGACTTTTGTGAATAAAGAGACTTTTACTGCTTTTTTATTTGATATGCCTTTAATTTCTGTTTCCTTACTTATTGCTCTAAATAGAATGTCCAGTAAAATAAAGACAAGGAATGGTATGAACACATATCTTTGTTCTCGATTGTAGAAGATCATTTAGACTTTCACCATGAAATATGATGTTATCTCTACATCTTTTTTTTTTTTTTTTTTTGGTAGATGCTCTTTATTAGGTTTAGGAAGTTTACTTTTATCTCAGTTTGCTAGGAGGCTTTATTATTTATGGGTGTTTTTAAAAAATGTTTTTGCTTTGTCTATTGAAACGATTATACAATTTTTCTCCTTACTCCTGTTAATGTGGCAAATTACATTGATTCTTAAATATCAAACCAATCACTTGTTTCTGGGATAAATCCTCCTTGGTCCTGGTGTATTACCCTTCTTACATATTTTTGTATTTGACTTTTGAGCTCATGAGAGATATTGAACTACAATTTTGATGTCTTTTGTTTTTGTATCAAGGTCATGCTGTGGTGGGTAAACTCTAAAATGGTCCCAATAAACTCTAACTCCTATTATTCATTCCCTTATGTAATCTTCTCCCATTAAGTGTAAGCTAGATTTAGTCATTGCTTCTTAAAAAATAGAATAAGGTGGAAATGCTAGGATGTCACTTCTGAGATTTGATCATAAAAAGACTATGGCTTCCATCAGGGGTAATCTCTCCTCTATTTCATATAGCTTGTACTGGAGGGGCAATATCTGTGAGTCTGGAATATCAGTGAGTTTGGAATCACATCTTCTGAGCCTCATGATATCTATGTAAGTGAATTTAGAAGCAAATCAGCTCTGAGTTGAACCCTGGGATGCCTGCTGTTCTAGTCAAAGATCTTGCTTGTAGTCTTACATGAGATTTTTGATTCTATTTTTATGCAGCAACAGATACTTAATCCGTTGACATAACAAAATGAACAGGGAAGTATTCTTTCTTTTTCTACTTTTTAAGAGTTTGTGTAGGATTAAATGATTGATAGAATTCACTAGTCAAGTCATCTGGGCTTGCAGTTTTCTTAATGGGAAAGTTTTTAATTGCAAATTGAATTCATGTAATGTAGCATTATTCAGCTTTCTGTCTTCTCATGAATCAGATTTGGCAATTTGCGTCATTCAAGAAATGTGTGCATCTTATCGAAATTGCCTAATATATCAACAAAAAGTTATTCCTAATATTATTTTATTATTCTTTTAAGGTTTGCAGTTTCTCTAATGATTATCCCTCTTTCATTTTGAATTTGGAAATTGTGGACTGAATTGTGTCCTCCCAAAATTTATATGTGGAAGCATTAATCCCAAATGTGATAATATTTGGAGGTGAGTGTTTTGGGAGGTATTTAGGTTTGGGTGAAGTCAAGAAAGTGGGTCCCTCATGATCAGATTAGTGCCCGAATAAGAAGAGACACCAGAGACATTGCTTGTTCTCTCTCTCTGTCTCTTTCTCTTTCTCTCTCTCTCTCTGCTATGTGAGGACACAGTGAGAAAGTGGCCATCTGAAAGCCAAGAAGAGAGTCTTTGCCAGACAACCAAATCAGCTGTCACCTTGATCTTTAACTTTCCAACCTCCAGAGCTGTGAGAAATAAATTCCCGTTATTTAAGCCACCTAGTCTGTGATTCTTCTGTTATGACAGCCTGAAATGACTAATACAATTAGTAATTTGAGTCTTCCTATTTTCTCATTCAGCCTAGTTAGAGGATTATCACTTTACTGATTCCTCCAAAGAATCAACTTTCTGTTTCATTAATTTTCTTTATTGTTTGGGTTTTTTTTTTTTTTTTTTTTTTTGGTAGTTTATTTTCTTCCTTTCCATTTACTGTGTGTTTAATTTGATTTTTTCCCATAACCCCTTAAGATGGAAGCCTAGATTATGGATTTGAGCTTTACTTTTTTTCTACACTAAATGTTTGAAACTCTGAATTTTCCTTTAAGCATGGCTTTAGATGCATCTGTCCCCAGATTTTGATATGTCACGTTTTAACATTAATTTAATCAAAATTATTTCTTTAGTTCTTTCCTGATTTCTTTTATGACTCACTAATTGTTTAGTAGTATACTGTTTAATTTTCAAATGTGTGTGATTTTTTCCGGCCTATTTTTCTATCGTTGATTTATAATTTAATTCTCTTCTGGCCAGAACACACTCTGAATGAATTTAATGCTTCCAAATGTATTGGAACTTGTTTTATTCCTTAACACGTTGTTTGTGACGGTGAATGATCCATATGTGCTTGTTTTTGTTGGGTGTAGTGCTCCATTTATGTCAGTTAAATTGGTCGAAAGTGTTCATTATGTCACCTATGTCCTTAGTGATTTTTCTGTCTACTTGATCTGCCAATGACTGACAGAAAAGTTTCAAAATCTTGAACTGTAATTTTTGACTTTTCATTTGTTTATTTTACTTTTGCCAATTTTATGCGTATGCATGTGTGTGTAAGACTTTTTAGCTTCATGTCAAAATTAAGTGGAAAGTGCAGCCCCCTACCCTAACACACCTCATAGCCTCCCTCAGGATCAACGTCCAGCACCAGCATGGTACGTCTGTTACAATGGCAACTACGCTGACATATCATTATCACCCGAAGTCCGTAGTTTACATTAGGATTCGCTCTTGGTGTACATTCTTTGCGTTTTCACAAACGTATAATGATACATTTCCACCATTATAGTGTCATAAAGAATAGTTTTACTGCCCTTAAAATACTCTATGTTCTGCCGATGTATTCCTCCCTTTCTCTAATCCCTGACAACCACTGTCTTTTCACTTCCGCCATAATTTTGGCTATTCCAGAAAGTCATATTTCTTATGCTTTCTCTTTTATATTTTCAACTAATACAAGTCAATTGTCAACACCTTTCTGCTTCACAGGTACTGTACATACCTTATAATAACAAATATTCCTAATTTCTTTCTACTGTCTATTGTATTATTGATGTCATTCGTTTCACTTATCCATAAGCATATAGGTGTGTATGTATACACACATATACATACAAACAGAAATTTACAATTGGAAATATTTTTGTGATTATTATTTAAGACAAATTATTATCTGTTATGTCAATTAAGAATAAGACAAAAGTTGTTTTTCTTCACTGATTCCTTCTCTGACAGTCTTCTTTATATAGATCCAAGATTCTGACTTATTTTCTTTCTCTCTGAAGAACTTCTCTTAACATTTATTACAAGACAAACAAACTTCTTCAATTTTTTCTTGTCTGAGAAAGTCTTTATTTCTTCTTCATTTTGGAAGAATAATTTTAAAGGGTGCAGAAGTCCAAGTTGATCTGTTTTTTTTTTTTTTTTCTCTTAAAACTAAAAATTTCACTTCATTTTCTTCTTGCTTGCACGGTTTCTGAGGTGAAGTGAGATATTATTGTTGATCTTCTTGAGTTTGAATATGACATGCCTTGATTCCTTTTCTGTTTTTTTTTTTTTTTTTTTTTTTTACATTTTGTCCGCTCAGTAATTTCTAAGTTTCCTGGATCTGTGGTTGGTGTCTGACAATAATTTGGGGGTAATTCTCCATCATTTTCCTTAAAGTTGCTTTCGTCCCTTTCTCTTTTTATTCTGCTGCTATTCCCACTACACATATGTTACACCTTTAGTAGTTGTCCCACAGTTTTGAGATATCTTGTTTTTTTTTTCCCAGTCTTTTTTTTCCATTGCTTTTTCATTTTGAAAGTTTCTATTAACATACCCTCAAGTTCATAGATTCTTTCCTTAGTCATATCTAATCTACTAATGAGCCCATCAAAGGCATTCATTTCTAATACAACCTTTTCAATTTCTAACATTTCTTTTTGATTTTTTTCTTAGAATTTCCACCTCTCTGCTTGCAGTATTTATGTTCCTGCAGTTGTCTACTTTGCCCATTAGATCCTTAGCACATTAAATATAGTTGATTAATCTTATAGTTTGATCATTCCAACATCCCTGTCATATCTAGGTCTGATTCTGATGTTTGCTGTCACTTCAAACTTCGTTTTTTGCCTTTTAATATTTTTTGTAATTTTTGGTTGAAAGGCAGACATGATGTACTATGTAAAATAAACTGTGGCAAATAGACCTTTAGTGATGTAGTGGTTAGGTGTGGAGGTGGAGGCGGGTGGGCAGGAAGCCTTCAGTAGTCTTACAAGTAGGTCTCAGTCTTTTAGTGACCCTGTGTCCTTGGGTTGTGAACTTCACAAACTATTCTTTTTTTTTTTTCACCCTCTTAGGTGGTATAGGATGGCTAGAAAGGGTGGATTTGGATATTTCCTTTTCTCTACATGTTAGGATCTAATAAATGCCCAAACAGATTAGGCTCTCATAAAAAGGATTCTCTGAGGGCCAGTCTGTTAGGTGTAGCAAACAGAATGTTCGGGTGTATTTCAAAGTGGTTACTTTCTCCCTCCCACTCCCAGAGCCCAAGTGGATTTTTTGCTCTGATCTTCACTGTGATTACCTGGTAAAGGTGCTGGAGATAAAATCCACAGCAGTGTGGGTCCCATCCCTACCTTCATGGCTCAGTTCTCCTGGAGGTTTTATGGGTTATCCTTGTCCACACTGAGACTCCAGGGGTTCTTCTCTTCCAGTTCAGGTTTTCCTACTCCAGTGCTGGTTCCCACAGAGGTTTCTGCTTGTGAGTTTCTGCTCTGGTAGCTGTGATTCTCTCCATCTGCCTCTCTGTGTCTCCAATTAGGGGGAGACATTAGTTTACCCTGTGGCCTCACTTCTCTGGTGGGCCTAAGAAAAACTATTGATTTTTCAGTTTGTTCCATTTTTTACTTGTTGGCAGGATGAATTGGCAACTTCTAAGCTCCTTATGTGCTAGACCATTGCTTCACACATTTGAAAATTCTGGTATTAGGTGCTTATACACGTAGTCTTGTTACGTTTTCCTGATGAAATGACCTTTATATCATTAAGAAATATCTATCTTTATCCCTGGTCATACACTTTATTTTAAAGTGTACTTTTACTGTTATTTAAACAGCTATGTTAGGATTCTTAGGGTTATTGTTTACCTGTATCTTTTTCTATTTATGTACTTATCTGTGTTTTTATATTTAAAAGGATTTTTTTGTAGATAGTATATAGTTTAATCTTGTTTTCTTATATGATCTAATAATCTCTGCCAATTCGGTGTAGCTTTTAGACTATCCACAATTAATTTATTTACCAATAAGGATGAGTTTAAGCCTACTGTATTGCTATACATTTTCTTTTAGTTACACTTTCTCCCTTTTTCTGTCCTTTTTAAAGGTTAACTGTAAATTACTAGAATTACATTTTATCTCCAATATTAAATTATTAAATATGCTTTTGAGTTCTTTTAAAGGATTGATTTCACATTTACAATATGCGTCTTTAACTTTTTACAGTCTACCTTCTAGTGACGTTATTATATTCACTTTCAAATTATATTCTACATTTTCCCCACATAGTGGAAAATCCTTATAACAAAATACTTACATCTCCCCCTCCCATCCTTTCTGCTATAATTTCTCGTTTTACTACTACATATTTTATAACTCACATAATGTATTGTCATATTCTTATTTTAAATAGTTGATTATTTCTTATAGCAATAAAGATGTGAATTGTGGGGATTATTTCAGTCTAGAAACATTTTTAATAATATGGTTAGCTTAACGTTTTTTCAGACTACCTAGGAAGTGTCACCTCAGGCTTCAAATCCTTACGTGTGCCAAACAGTGATCACAAATTCACAATGGAGAGTATTTTTTTCTCCTACCACTCAGTGCCAGAGCTTATTATAAGCAGCTGTTCTTCAGTCCTGGGGTGGATATGTTTATCTCTGCTTCATCACAAATATTCTACAAGATTCCTCACCGTGGCTAAGGCCTGGGCTTTGTATCTTGTCTCCTGAGCTCCACAAGTCTAAGAAAATTAGTGCTCATTTTACTCTGCTTGGCACCTGACTTTTTATTTTTGGCTTAAATATTCTTTTCTTCAATGCCAGCTCATGAGTGCATTTAATCAAAAAGTATTTCATCTGCTTTTATATTTTTGTTTTTAATATTTTCAATTGAAGAGATATTATTCCTCTAATAGTAATCTAGTCAACATAATGCTGGAAATAGAAATCAATCATAACAGACCTAATTTGAAAGAGAGGCTTCAGGGAAAGATGGCAGAGTAAGAGCATTTCTTTCACGATGTTCATTGAAATTTTAAAAAGATAAAGTTTCACTATCTTGAAACGGGAGAGCACTATTACATACCATAAACCTAGAGGTCTAGCTGTCAAGTAGAGTTTGTATCATGTTGAGTGGATACACATGCGCTAAACCTAAACATTGTGTGTGTGTGTTTCAGGTGATAAGGAAAAGGAATCATTTGGCTTTTATTTAAGAGAGTGGGCCAGACGCGGTGGCTCACGCCTATAATCCTACCACTTTGGGAGGCCGAGGCGGGTGGATTACCTGAGGTCAGGAGTTCGAGATTAGCCTGGCCAACACGGTGAAATGCCATCTCTACTAAAAACACAAAAAATTAGCCAGGAGTGGTGCCACACACCTGTAGTCCCAGCTACTCAGGAGGCTCAGGCAGGAGAATCGCTTAAGCCCGGGAGTCGGAAGCTGCAGTGAGCCAGAATCACACCATTGCACTCCAGCTGGGCACAAAGAGCAAAACTCCATCTCAAAAAAAAAAAAAAAAAAAAAGAGAGAGAGAGAGAGTGGGGGTTCTAATCTAATAGGCCTGAGTTTAGCTTTGGAGCTTCCATCTTTGAAGCTCAAGCAAGTTACTTATACTTCTGTTCCCTCGGCTGTAATATGGAGATAATAACACCTACCTCAGAAATTTGTTGAAAGAATCAAATAAAATGAAGTCTTATTTAAAGATTTAGCACAACTGTTGGTACTTTATGATCATACAAACAACAGTTTGCTGTCAATCACTATAACAATGTTAAGAAATCATGCAGATCTGTTCTCAGTCATATGTGGGAATTGAACAATAAGATCACTTGGACATAGGAAGGGGAGCATCACACACCAGGTCCTATTGTGGGGAGGGAGTAGGGGGGAGGGGTAGCATTAGGAGATATACCTAATGTAAATGATGAGTTAATGGGTGCAGCACACCAACATGGCACATGTGTATATATGTAACAAACCTGTACGTTGTGCACATGTACCCTAGAACTTAAAGTATTAAAAAAAAAAAAAGAAATCATGGAGATCAACCACACTAATTAATAGAAATGAATGTTGGGTACATGGATGGGAATACTTCACAGTGGCCCATTTTCCTGTCATGGAACAATAGAACTGAAAGAGAATCTGCATGCAATGAATATATACATATATTTAACATGTAACATGTTATTTTTGTATTATATATAGTAGCAATCTATTTTTTTTTTTAACAGTTTTAGGCTTACTCAAAAAATTGAGAGGAAAGTGCAGATCATTTTCTTATACTACCTTCACCCACAACCCAGTTTCCCATTATTAACATGTTGCATCAGTGTGGTACTTTTGTTACGATTGATGAGCCAGTATTGATAAATTTCTATTAACTAAACTCCATAGTTTAAGTTTCACTTTTTGTGTCTACCTTTCATGAGTTTTAATAAATATATATTGACATATATCCATCATTGTATTATATAAAATATAGTATATATTACTATATTAATATATGTTATTATGTAATATACAGAAGAGCTTCCCTGACCTAAAAATTCCCTGTGCTCTGCCTATTCATGCATTCCTCCGTTCCTCTCTCTTCACAAACTCCTGACGATCACTGACCTTTTTATTGTCTCTATGGCTTTTCTTTTTCCACATTGTCATATTGTCGGATTCATGCAGTATGAAGCCTTTATATATTGGTTTCTTTCACTTAGCAATATACATTTAAGGTTCCTCCATATCTTTTCATGGCTTGATAGCTCATTTCTTCTTATCACTGAGTTATATTTTATTTTACAGATGTACTAATTTGTTTATCCATTTACCCACTGAAGGACATCTTTGTTGCTTCTAAGCTTTGGAAATTATGAATAAAGTTGCCCTGAACATTCTTATCAAGGTTTTTGTATACATGTGATTTCAACTCATGTGGCTAAATACTAAGGAGCTGATTATTGGATCATATGGCAAGAATATGTTTAGTTTTCTAAGAGACTACTAAACTGTCTTCTAAAGTAGCTGCATCATTTTGCGTCACACCAACAATAAGTGAGAGTTTCTATTGCTTCATGTCCTCGTCAACATTTGGTGTTGTCATGCTTTGTATTTTAGCTGTTCTAATAGGTGTGTAGTAGTTTCTTGTTTTAATTTGCAATGCCCTATTGACATGCAATGTTGAACATTTTCTTCTATGCTTCCTTGACCTTTGTGTATCTTCTTTGGTGAGCTTTCTGTTCAGATATTTTGTCCATTTTTCAACTTTTTTTAATTGATGAGTTTTTAAGAGTTCCTTATGCATTCTATGTTCTAGTTCTTTATCAGATATGTGTTTTAGAAATATTTTCTCCTAGTCTAAGACTTATCTTTTCATTCTCTGAGTAAGATATTTTTTGGATACATTTTTTCCAGCTAACCAAGAAAGAAGAGATCTAGTAACACTACGACAAAAAAATAAATGGAACACAGCTTTATGGGAGTCAGCTGTGCAGCTTATACCAAATGCCAAGTAATCAGAGAAAATATGCAGACCCTCCAAACCAATGGCTCTCACCAAAGCAAGTGGTTTACCCTCAAGAACAATTACTCTTCCATTTCTCACAAGCATCACACAATGTCCTGAGGAAAGTTGATAAAACCTTTTGGAGGGAAAATGTTGGGAGTCAGGATATTTCAGCTGCTTTCTTCCTTAATCACTTCCTAATTCCTTTCAGATAGCTAAGTAACTACCCAAATGGTATAAACTGGCACTACTTGCTATCTAGTATCTTGATGCACAGGAAAGCAAAGGATGTGGGGATGTGGATTTCATTTACACTTGATTGGATCAAATAAGTCAGGATAGATCTGTGTCCACTCAAAAATAAATAAACAAAAAGTAACAAAAACGTACACGAAATTGCTAATTTAATTGATGGAGGAAAAAAACATGTGGAAAATTAATAGGAAAAGTACATTTTAGGAAATGACATACCATGAAGCAAAAGAAAATTGTAAGGGGTTCCTTCCCATACTTAATACGCATTTTCAAAATACGAAGAAATAATGTGTCAACAGAACGTAATAGAAAAGAAGTTAGTAGAACTGAGAAAAAATAAGAAAATGACAAAAAAAAAAAAAAAACAGAAAGAGGGAGAGTAATCACAAAGATGCAAATAACACTATGTGCCATGCAATGTTTAAGTAATTTATATATTAATGGATTTAATTATTACAATAACCTTATAAGTTAGCTACGTTTTAATCTCAGTTTTATTAATGAATAACCTGGTTAAGTAACTTGCCAAATGTCACTAAACTAGTAAGTCTTAAAGTTGGGATTTGAAACCAGGCAGCAGAATTTCAGAATACATACATTTAACTAATATATCGGTAAGGTTTGCAAAGTTATGTTATGCTGATGCAGCCATAAAAACTCAGTGGATTCAAAAACAAAATCTCTCTCACTCTGGTTATCCAAAAGCAAGTCAGTAGGGAGACCTAAGTTGTCGGAGTCAATCAGGGATGAAGACTGAGGAAAACTTCATCTTGATTTGTGTTTCCATTATCACCCACAGCAGGTTTAGGGAAAATTCAGTGTCCTACACTGGCAATGAAATGATTCTGCCCAGAAGTAACACATAGCGTGTAGGCTTCTGTTTCATTGGCCAAAGCAAACCATACTTACTTTTGAGAAGTGGAGGTGGAGAAACACAACCTCACATCATGCTTGAAAGAAATAGGAAAACTGGCATATTTGTAAATAAATCTAATGACTCCCACAACTGTTCTGCTATAGTGCCTTTCTTATTACCTTGCCTTTCTCTAAAGCCACTACAGAAAAATCAAAAAGCATTATGGGAAAGGGCTTGAGTCCACTTAGAACATAGAATAAAAGACTGTGAGATAAAATATTGACAGATATCATACATTTAGATGGAAAAGAGTTTACAGATGAAGTGCTTACGGTAAACTTATAAAAGAAAGCACAAATTATTGAAGAATTTTTTTAATCTAAAGAGATACCTGAATCTTTCGATTTTAAGATCTTTAAGATATTCTATGTTTCAAGAGGAATCATGCAGAGAGGTGTTTAATTTTATGATAATTGAGGAAAAATAAAGAAAACGTTAAGAGTCAAGACACAAAAAGGAATCAGTCTGCCCTGAATCTCCCCAGCAGTGTTAGATGGCACAAAGCTCTGAAACTGTCCACAGAGTTTGGAGGGGAAACTGACTGAAGACACCCTTCCCCGCTAGTGTGTAGACTGTATTCAAATGTGAAGGTAATCTGAAGGCATTCTGAGGATATAGAGACTCAAGAAGTGCTTTGCTCATGTGATATCTCTAAAAATTCTACTTAAAAATGTAATTCTAAGTAACTCAGCAATGATTTTAAATTTTAAAAATCAGGAGTGGGTAAGTGATGAAGTAAAATGACTGGTGAATTACTGAAACACAAAATTACCTTAAATAACAATACTTGATTTTAAAAACCTGAAGATATGGAAAGAGAAGTGAAGGAGCAGATTAGAATATGGTGAGGAGGTGAGTAATGTCAATATATATGTGTATTTTCTCATATTTAAAGTGCAGTCTGTAATTAGCGTCCTGTTAAGAAGTAAAGATCTCTGGACACTGTGACTCACACCTGTAATCCTAGCACTTTGCAAGGCAGGGTTGGGCTGATCGCTTGAGTGCAGGAGTTTAAGGCCAGCCCCAACATGGCAAAACCTTGTGTCTACTAAAATACCGAAATTAATCAGGCATGGGTGGCATGTGCCTGTAGTCCCAGCTACTTACTTGTGAGGCTGAGGTTGGAGGATCACCTGAGCCCCTGAGTCAGAGGTTGCAGTGAGCCAAGATTGCACCACTGCACTCCAGCCTGGGTGACAGAACTTGTCTCAAAAAAAAAAAAAAAAAAGTAAAGATCTAGGTGTATAATCTAAAATTATAAATAGCATTCTATTAGAGTTAAAAGTAAACTAAAAACAATTTATTTAACAAAAAAATGTACTTGAGTTCAAAGATCAAGAACAAACAAAATAACAAGTAAGCATTAAATAAAAAGCAATAACAAGAGAACGTGTAATTATGATGACAGAAGATAAAACATGTCTACTATCATGCTACTAAATGAGTCATACAAAATAACCTATTAAAATTGAACGATTTTCACAGTGTCAAAATAAATAAGGAAATATTATATAATGTGTATATATATTATAAGCTACAAATAATATTAATCACAAGAAAAAGTAAAGAATAAAACAGTTGCAGGCTTTTCTAGGTCCTCATTCTAGGATCATGTCTCACTAAGTATATTTTAATTTTTCAGGCACTTAATGGTTGAGTGGGATCAAGATGACCTCTTACTGTGAAGTCATCATTGTAGTGCATATTATAATTGTGGGATTCCAAGTTAGTGTTTAATAAGTCTATGGTCCTTTTTCCAAGGCAATTACCTTTGATACTTCAGATTTTTTGTTTGTTTGCTTTTCTTTAAAGGTTAGAGAATATAGGATGATAGTGCCTTTCTCTTACAGACGGAAACTCATATGTGATGATAAAGTCCACAGTCAAAGAAAGGGGTTCAGCTTCCCTTTGATGTAAGCACAGCTCTTTTTGGAAGATATTGGTTCCCTTAATTCATAGAGAAAGAGAACACGAATAATCAAAGTTTCATTTCCAGAATAGAGAGTAGTGAGTTTAAGTTTCAAAAGGGAAATCTTGAACCCAGATGAGAAGAGGAAAGGCAGCAGGGAAGGCAAGTGGGGTTCAAATACTTAGATATGACAATGGCCAGGGATAAATAGTTCAATGCTCTGAGAATTTTTTCCACATGATTTTTCTATATATAACTGTGCAAACCACAGTTAGCAGTGTCTGATAGAAAACCCACTGAAATTTAAGTTAGAACACTGAATTCTAAGAATGGATCTGTGACAAATGGCATGATATGAAGGAAGTCAATTAGTTTGAATGTGCTTCTAAAATGGACATACTGACTATTTCACCATTTCTGCCCCACTGGGTAAATGAGAGGCAATGCTGTGACTTCCTTGGAAAAAGGCAGTGTAGATAGCATTACTTTTGAATGTTGGACTTGTCAATAGAATAATCTTTTGAACTGTACCGAAAAGCCTCAGAGGTTTTGTCTGCTTGAAATGTGACCATTATTTAAGTCTTTGAGAGATTAGAAGTAAAGCAATGTCTGGTAAGCAATGTTCAAAAAACAATTTATTATACTAGATTGTCAAGAAAACCTTAAGAATAAATATCACCAAACCAATTCTAGCCTTTCATGAGATCAGAGTACTGGCTATTCTGTTGAAAAGAGCTACTGAGCAGAAATATTATATTAAGACAGTATCTAGTATGAATATTGTGCTCTCAAAAATTCTATTTTCTTCTTTTGAATCTTAGATTTCACTTTACTTTACCCGTTTATTGATTTCTTTTCATCTAGTATCTGGATCATCTCTTTTCTAAGTTACAACCTATACAAAAAGTGTTGCAGTTTAAGTTTACTAGAATTAGAGCAGGAGATAGGAGAATTTTGCTATAGCTTTGAAAAATGCACATTTATCCCACGTAATGAGAAGGCTTATCACATCGTATCTTTTGCAGACCAATCTACTGATCTTTAATGTTGTAAAATGTAATAAAGCAGTAGAAGTTATCAACTTATCCTGTATATGTCACCTCTACCATTTCCATACATTTAAAACCTAGCCATATTTTAAGTTTCTGCTTAGTAACGACCTCTTGCCCTAGACCTTCCCTGACCACTCTCTGGCCACACTATCCTTAACCCCCAATAGATTAATTTTTAATATGGCATTTACCACTTTCTGACTTACATTATGTTCACATCCTCCCTTTGCTACCAAATCTTTCGGGAAGCACCATGTCATCACTTTTTTTTGTTTTCTCTACACTCAGTGTTTGGCACATAAGGAATGTTCACTAAATTGTTGTTGAATAAATAAGTTAACTTTTAATTGGTCTATAATTTGAATTCGTTGTGCCTTTTGAAGATAAATAAGAAACTTTCCATCTCCAGCAAGCACGAATTGAGTGTCTATCTTGGAGCTTATAGAAGTTTCATGAATATAAGCTGATACTATCAATACTTTAAAACTACTTAAAAGTTTTTCTTTTTTAAAAAAAATCTTTACTGGGATATAATTTGCATTCCATAAAATTTACCCACTTAAAACGTGCAATTTGATGGTTTTAGCAAATTCATGGAGTTGTGTATTACCATCACCACCAGCTAAGCTTAGAATATTTTTATCACGCTGAAAAGAAAAGCAGTATCCATTAACAGTCACCTCCCCCTTCCCTTCCCACTTCCTAACCGTTATATCTAACCTTCAGCAACCACTAATCTACTTCTATATCTGTTTATTTGTTCATTCTGAAATTTTCATATAAATAGAATACCACAATATGTGCTGTTTTTTAACTGGTTTATTTCACTTAGCATAATGTTTTCAAAGCTCATTCACGTATCAATGCTTCATTCATGTACCAATGCTTCATTCTTTTTTATGGTTGACTGATATTCAATTGTACAGATATACCACATTCTATTTATCCATTCATCAGTTGATAAACATTTATGCTGCTTCCAATTTTTGGGTATTATGAATAATGCTGGTACTATAATAATCTATAATGCAGATATAAGCAAGGCAAGGCAAGGCAAGGCAAGGCAAGGCAAGGCAAGGCAGGGCAGGGCAGGGCAAAGCAGGGCAGGGCAGGGCAGGGCAGGGCAGGGCAGGGCAAGGCAAGGCAAGGCAAGGCAGAAACATGGTTCTATCCAAAATGACACTGTACCAAAGAGCATCGTTATGTGATTATGTGAGTGTTCCCTAGTTGTATGATTACAGTTCACTAGTGTAGTGCGGTTCAGTGGCACATATTTTTTGAACTTCAATTTTGCCAACACATTAAAAAGTTTCAGATTGTGCCTTGAATATAATACCGTGATGGATTTAGACATACAACTGACCCTCTTGGTCCAGTTTAATGCAGTTTTGCCTTCAACTCTTAGATTATTTGATTTATAATTTTAATCTTAGCACTATTTTTCTTCTCCATCTCCTCATTTCATCCTTTGTTTTGTTTTCTTTCATTGATTTGAGCTTGCTTGATATCTGCTTTCCCATATTTGCTCCTTACAGTCCCGTTTTATGAGTCACTTTTACAAGACAGAGTGGGATTCTGGTTTTGCCTTAGGGAGGGAGAATTTCCTTTTGATATACCTTTTCAACCCAATTACATATATTGACTTTACTAATTTATTTAGTTCTATTTTTGATGCTTAGTTTAATGCTTTCCAAAAAATGCTTCATTGCCATTTTCTGTTTTTCAAATCTACTGCGAATGTGCACCTTGTTTTTACTTTAGTGGTCTATCTTGTTTTAAATATTTGCTTACATTTACATTTTTAAAACATGTTTTAGTTTATACTTCTCCAATTATCACTCAATAATAAAATCCTGTCTTTTAATTCCTCTGTGCTCTCCAGCTGTACCTGCTCCCACCATTTACATATTCTAGTTTTACATATTTAGATTATATATTTGACCTCATCAACAGTTACTGCCTTTTTAAATGAAAATGTTTGCAGATATTTTTCCTTTGTGTTCTGGCCACCAACATACAGATTACATAGTACACAGAATTTCTCTAAGTTGTTTGACACTAAAATAGTTTCTTTGCGGAATACACTTGAAAACATTGATGGAAGTAATTCCCTCTTCAGTAAGAATCAAATTGGAATTATCTGCAGTCATATGTGCAAACCAAGTTGGTTAAAATACTACATGATTGATTTAGCTAAATAGTTGTAACTATTGTTTTGGACTGACTTGAGTTGTCTTTGACTAATTGTGTAAGATGACTATATAAACTTCAGAAAGTATTTTCTAACATTTATTTTTTTTGAAGAGTCACAAGTTGGCTACAACTGTGACACAATACAGAAACTGGAGGAGCCAGATTAGAAGTAACACATGGATTAATGTATGTATATGTCTACACTTATGCGTGAGTGTGTATGTGTGCACACACATAGCAACTTTTAATCTTTCTTCAAAGGATTTTTGGAAATATCTGCCTTTATATCTAGAAACATCAGCAGCCACTACTAAGAGTCCATTGTCTATGTGAAATGTCTGTTCCAGATATGTCCCTGTGTGTGAATATGACTGGAAATGTTTACAGAATATTTTAAAAAGAAAAAGGGAAAGAATTGATATAATTTTAATACAATGTTGTATACCAAATAAGCTTATTATGTGAAAGATATTTCTAAAATTAAAGAAGTGAAATATTATTACCCTAGGACAAGTTAACTTTTCTTCATTCTTCCTTTCAATTTCCTTCAGTTTTTCTTCTTCTGACTTCCATTGATTGATTTTTTCTTTCTCTCCTCTTCTTCCCCATCTTTTCTGCTTCCCTTTCCCTCCCTTTCTCTCTCTCTGTTTCTCTCTCACTCGCTCGCTCGCTCATCCTTTCTATTCTCTAGCCAGTTTCCCTCCCTCTGGCATTTTTTTGCAATTGTTTTCTAAGTATGAAATAAGGTCTCTCTTTTGCTGCAGCTGCTACTCCATCCCCTGCTGCACTAAATTGACACTTGGGCAAGCAATGGCTCTCGTCAGTCACTCTGAAGCTGCTACTTCCAGAAGTGTCGATTTAGTACAGCAGGGGATGAGGTGCCAGCTGCAAAAGTAGGGCACAGAAAAACTCAACAAAAAACTCTGCCTTCCCTTATTGTATGTGATATTTGGTAGGAGGAAGAGGGGGTAGAGGTCGCCAAAATCAGAAATAAAAAACTGAAATAATAATAATAAGTCACCAGGAAGAACACTGGAATTTAAAAACATGTGGTTTAGTAACTGTAGCAGATTTATGGAGGGACTGGAAGAAGGCAAAGAAAAGTCTCAATTGCAGTTAATTTCCTTTCACTTGGTTTCAAAACTAGCTGAAAATGCTGAAAACCTAGACATGTAATTCTGCTTGAGTGACATGTACTCATTGGTCATGGTGATTTCCTTAAGCATCCCCCAAAACATGCACATATACCACTGATTTGGGTGAGAAATTGCCACTCTGCAATGGGAAATGTGTAAGCTCTCAACTTCCCTTGGCAAGTCTTGCTTTTCATTTCCTGTTGACATAAACATCTACTCTGCTTAATTGAAAGTCCTTCGTGAACATTAACACTACAGGCATCTGGTTAAGTGTAAACTCAATAGGTAGCTCTTCCATACCTAGAGTAAAAATGTAGTCATATGTAAGTATAGGCATTCTAAAGATAAAGAGATTTATTTTTTGGAACTATCTCCACCTCTGTGCCCCTCTATTAGTTCAGATAATTTTCTATATTTCTGTGAATATGGGCTCTGTTTTATCATGACCAGAGATAGACTACAGGAGATGAATTCCAAAATGCTACGTGCAATGCATTTTTGTTGCATACATTGGGTTCTTTTTTAAAGTAACCATTTAAAATAAAGCCAGTTTCAAAAGTGGCACTGTAGAAGGAAAAAATGCATGCGTTACTTATGCTGAATTTTGACCATTTTATTCATTATGCACTCTTTCAGGTGAACTGCTATGGTAATTTGCTTTTCTTATGAAATGTAAAATGAAAGTATCTTTTGTGTCAAGGAGTTCTGATATAGCTCCTTTAGAAGGACTTAGTATCTAGGTCAGTTGGCTTTCTTAAACCTGAAATAAATGAGATCTTTGATAGTGCAGTACCATGGCTTCAGGGCATAGATTAAAGGAGAAAAGGGCTTTTGCTAAGACAATTGAAAAAAAAAAAAAAAAAAAAAAAAACCTTTGTATGTTGGCTTATTTTTATCTCCTCATGTTGGAAAGACCCAGGATACAATTTTTATCAAAGTGCTTCTTTTATTCTATGACCCCTTTGTTTGTTAAATATATTTTAAACTATACTTAAGTAGACACATGTTAATTGTCTATTTAAATAGACATGTTAAGTGTCTGATGTGCACTGAGAATTGCTCTTTACTAGGTACTAATAGGGAACATGAAAGAAAGTGGTGACAGATCTGTCCATCAATTTGCAAAGATTTAATGCATGATCACTGAAAGGTGAGGGCTAATCAGGAAATGCTCCGTGGAACAGGAAGATTATGAAGACTGCTTTAGACTTACAAGAGCAAAAAGTGTTGGACTCTCAAACAGAAATACAGGCAACAGAAACTCTCAAAATCATATGTGAGGGGATTGGCAAACTGACTTCCAAGAAGTGGAGAAACAGGAAAGATGAATATGACAGGATGCTGGGGTTAATATGAGAAGACTTCGCCAAACTGATGGTCCTTAAAATAGGCTGCAGTGTTAACTTGATATCTTAGGTGTTGGTGAACTCTATATTAGAGAATACATATGGACTAAATGGATGAAATTTATAATCTAGGAGGATCATTCTAATTTTTCAACCTATTCATTACTGTTGGTCTTCCATAGGGATTCTGCCCTTACCAGTGTTTTCTTCTTACTCTACATCAAGAGCGTTTTACCTGGATTCCAAGATGGACCCCAGAGTCATACTGTATCACACTATATCATTTTGTTTTCCATAATTGTAGTTGTTTTCATATTCTCTGTATTAGTCTGTTTTCATAGTGCTATAAAGATACTAGTTAAGAGTGAGTAATTTCTTTTTAAAAAGGAGATTTAATAACAGTTCCACATTACTGGAGAGGACTCAGGAAACTTACAATCATGGTGGAAGGTGAAGAGGAAGCAAGGCATGTCTTCACAAGGCAGCAGAGGTGGGGAAAGAAAGAGAGGAAGAGAAAGAGAGAGAGTGTTCAGGGGAAACTGCCACTTTTAAAACATCAGAACTCATGAGAACTCCTTCACTATCAAGAGAATAGCATGGGGAAACCATCCCCATGATCCAATCACCTCTGATCAGGTCCCTCCCTTGACACACAGGGATTACAATTCCAAGTGAGATTTGAGTGGGGACACAGAGACAAACCATATTATTCACCCTCTTGTCCCTTCCAAATTTCATGTTCCTTTCACATTTCAAAACCAATCATGCCTTCCCAACAGTCCCCCAAAGTCTTAACTCATTCCAGCATTAACTCAAAACTCCAAGTCCGAAGTCTTGTCTTAGACGAGATGAGTCCCTTTCATCTATGAGCCTGTAAAATCAAAAGGAAGTCAGTTACTTCCAAGAGATAATGGAGGTATAAGCATTGGGTAAATGTTTCCATTACAAATGGAAGAAATTGGCTAAAGTAAAACGGGCCACAGGCCTTATCCAAGTCCAAAACCCAGTAGGGCACTTGTTAAATCTTAAAGCTCCAAAATGATCCCCTTTGACTTCATGTCTCATATCCAGGGCACAGTGATACAAGGAGTGGACTCCCAGGGTGTTGCATAGCTCTGTCCCTGTGGCTCTGCAAGGTACAGCCCCTGCAGCTGCTTTCATGGCCTGGCATTGAAACCCTGCAGCTTTTCCAGGCTCATGGTGCAAGCTGTTGGTGGATCTACCATTTTGGAGTCTGGAGGACAGTGACCCTCTTCTCACAGCTCCACTAGGCAGTGCCTTAGTGGTGACTGTGTGGGGTCTCCAACCACACATTTCCCCTCTGTGTTGCCCTGGTAGAGGTTCTCCATGAGGGGGTCTGTCCCTGCAGCACACTTCTGCCAGGATATCCAGATGTTTCCATAAATCCTCTGAAATCTAGGTGGAAGCTCCCAAAGCTCAGCTCTTCTCTTCTGCACACCCACAGGCTCAACACCATGTGGAGGCCACCAAGGCTTGGGGCTTACACCCTCTGAAGCAATGGCCTGAGCTATACCTTGGCCCTTATAGCCATGGCTGGAGCTGGAGCAGCTGGAACCCAGGGAACAAAGTCCCAAGGCTGTCAAGCAGCTGGGTCCTGGGCCTGGCCTGTGAAATCATTTTTTCCTCATAGGCCTCTGGGCCTGTGATGAGAAGGGCTGCCTTGAAGATCTCTGAAATGCTCTGGAGACATTTTTCCTATTGTCATCATAATAAACATTCAGTTCCTCATTACTTGTGCACATTTCTGCAGCTGGCTTGAATTCTTCCCCAGAAAATGGTTTTTTATTTTCTATTGCATTCTGAGGCTGCAATAAAAAGTTTCCAGACTTTCATGCTCTGCTTTCCTTTTAAACATAAGTTCCAATTCCAAACCCTCTCTTTGTGAATGCACGAAACTGAATGCTATTTTTTTTTGTTTGTCACCCAGGCTGGAGTTCAATGGCACAATCTCGGCTCACTGCAACCTCCAACTCCCGGGTTCAAGTGACGAGCCTCAGCCTCCCGAGTAGCTGGAATTACAGGCATGCACCACCACACCCAGCTAATTTTTATATTTTTAGTAGAGACGGGGTTTCACAATGTTGGCCAAACTGGTCTTGAACTCCTGACCTCATGTGATATGCCCACCTCAGCCTCCCGAAGTGCTGGGATTACAGGTGTGAACCACCATGTCCAGTCGAAACTGAATGCTTTTAAGAGAAACCAGGTCACATCTTCAATGTTTTGCTGCTTAGAAATTTTTTTCTGCCAGATACCCTAAATCATCACCTCAAATTCAAAGTTCCATAGATTTATAGGGCAGGAGCAAAATGTCTCCAGTCTCTTTGCAAAATCATAGCAAGAGTGACCTTTACTCCAGTTCTCAATAAGTTTCTCATCTTCATCCAAGACCAGTTCAGCCTGGACTTCATTGTTCATATTACTATGAGCCAGAATTTTGGTCAAAACCATTCAACAATTCTCTAGGAAATTCCAAACTTTTCCACATCTTCTGTCTTCTGAGCCCTCCGAATTGCTCCAACCTCTGCCTGTTACCCAGTTCCAAAGTCACTTCCGTAATTTTAGGTTGTCTTTATAGCAGTGCTCTCTCCTGGTACCAATTCTCTGTATTAGTGTGTTTTCACACTGCTACAAAGATACTACCTGAGACTGGGTAGTTTATAAAGAAAGGAGGTTTAACTAACTCACAGTTCTGCATGGCTGGGGAGGACTTAGGAAACTGCAATCACGGTGGAAGGTGAAGAGGAAGCAAGGCATATCTTCATAAAGCAGCAGGAGAGAGCAAGCTCAGGGGAAACTGCCACTTTTAAATGCATCAGATCTTGTAAGAACTCCCTCACTATCATGAGAACAGTATGGGGGAAACTGCCCCCATGATCCAGTTACCTCCCACTGGGTCCCTCCCTCAACATATGGAGATTTCAATTCAAGATGACATTTGTGTGGGGACACAGAGCAAAACCAAATAATATTCCTCCAAATGTATTTATTACATTGAATTTAGGAACCACTTCTCTAAACAGACTTTCTGGAAATTCTTATTCAGAGTTAAGTCTTCAGCTACCACCACCTTTGGTAATTTCCACATTCATAATGACAACTTAGTTGTTCATTACCTTCAGATCTTTACCTCCAAAGGCATCCTAGACAACTCCACCTGGCCATCTCACAGGTACTACAAACTCAGCAAGTTGAACACTGACCTTGCTGTTATTCTCTCTTCTTCATAAATGACAACTCTTTCAGTCTTCCTGAGATGTAATGGCAACTGTTTTAGTCTTCCTGAGATGCCTAATTAATGACAACTACACATGGAACGACAACTAAGTTAAAAATTTCTTTATTCTCTTTACACTGCCATCCAAACAGTCATCGAATTCTTTTAAGTCTACCTATTTGATGACTTCTCCCCATCCTCATTTCTACTGTGTCAACACAGGTTTTTAGGTCTTTATTTCTCTCTTTCCCTTCTTTTCTTTTCTCCCTCATGAACTCCTCCTCTTCTTCTTTTTCCTCCTCTTCTCTGCCTCTCTTTCTCTTTCTTAATCTATTCTCACCTTTATTGTTGTACTAGCCTTCTGTCTTGTCTCAATTATCTTACCTTTACTAAGCTGTTATTCAAACTATCATCAGGATGATCCTTTCCTTCTTCCTGTTTCCCTTCCTTTCTTCCTCTTTTCTTTTCTTTCTCCTTTCCTCCCTTTCTTTCTTCATTCCTTTCTCTCGATCTTTCACTTTTTGAAATTTAAAAAATACAGAACAACTCAAAAAAGAAAATAGCAATAACCCATGCCTTCACCACCCAGAATTAGTCACTGCTGAAATTTAGGCGCAATTGCATATATTCTTCTTTTCTTTTAATACAGAAATAGCTTTAAGTACACTTACTCACTTAACTACCTCTTACCATTGGTAGAGTTCTGGCTGCCATAAGTTTTTCTCTCAGCATTGCTTCCTTTTATAATTTTCTTTTAAAAATCTCATTGACATATTATTGTTTAGCAGAATATTTTAAAATTATTAAATGCATGGAGGTTTGGTTATTGTTGTGATTGATTTGTTATAGAAACTCTGTGGGTATCAATTGGTAGTATATATTTTTGAGACTTTGTGATGTATATCACATTGTCAAGAAATAATCATTTAGACTTATTCACTAGTTAAATATGAGATGTAAAATAAAGAGTAGTAAAAGAGAAATATTATTACCTCTGGCATGAGCTTGTAGTGATTGCAGTGACAGTAATCAAGCAATTGAAAAGAAATTTCCATGAATTTGGAGGGAAAAGAATGAGGAGAGGAATGGGTCAAGTCTTAATTATCTATATAATTATGACTGGAAGGTAATGGCTTCAGAAATAATGGTGAATTAGGACCAAAATATAAAGAGAGTTAAAGATATTAAATGTGAGAGGACAACATTTATTTACCAGATATGAATGCAAAGTAGCAGGATAGGTTTTAACCAGAATTTGCCAGAATTTACATATGCAAATACTACATTTTGCTCACAATATGTTACACTGTAATTTTTCTTTTTCCAAGTGCTTGATTCTTCCACTCAACTGATTTCCTCAATGCCTAGAATAATATTTAATTTTTCTCATTTGGGTATCCTAACTAGTGCTCAAATATTTATTGATTCAAGAAAAAGAGAGAGAGAGAAAATAGAGGACAGATGGATGGAAGAAGAAAAGAATTAGGGTCATCCTTTTTAAGGTAGTTGTACTGTAGTGTTGACAGGAATTTTAATGATTCTCCATTGTTTAGAAAATTTTTGGAACTTTCTTTTGGAGCCTGCTTTCCAAACTTAAAGATTTTAAAAACATTCTCAGTGGCAAAACTACTTTATCTTTTGAGAGTAGATTTGCTTTTGGTAATACTCAGAAGTTAGCTGCAGCCAAGTCTATAAAAAAAAGTAGGATGATTCTTTTCAATAATAGCATATGGAATTAGAATACTAGATGTGACTAAAAGATAAGAACACTGATTTTCTTCTGTGATTTACATACTGTTTCCTGAAGGCAACACTTAAAGAGGAGTCATAGACATTTTTTTTTTCTTTTTTAAGCAAATGACACAAAATTGGATTAAGTGCATAGAGTCTCATGATCATTTTTTCAGAAATAAATACTCCTGTATAGGTATGAATTTTGGCACGTTAATAAAGTCATTCTTCTTACTTGTTTTCAGCATTTTATTATGAAAAATCCAAGCATACAAAAAAACTTGAAAAAATGTTACAGTGCATATCTGTATACCTAGATTCTATAATTCACATTTATTACACTTGCTTATCACATATCTATTCACTTAAATATACATCTATCCACCTATAAATCAATTTTATTTTTGACACATTTCATAGCTCAGTACATGTCTCCCTAAATAATTTAACATGCATATGATTAATTACAATTCAATATGTGCAATTTTTCTTTTGGTATAAAATCTACATACAATGAAGTAGATAATAGTGTGTTTTTAGCAACGTAAAATCATGAGTTTTGACAAATAAATATACTTGTGTAAGCCAAATACCTCTCAAGAACATAACTAAAACCCCAGAAAAATCCCTAATGTCATTTTCTGGTCAATTTGCAAATTCAAACCCAGTCCCACCACCATAGATTATTTTTACTTGTTTTAGAATTTCATGTAATGACATGTGCCTGTAGTCCTAGCTACTTGGGAGGCTGAGGCAGGAGAATGCCTGAACCTGGGAGGCAGAGGTTTCAGTGAACCGAGATCATGTCACTGCACTCAAGCCTGGGAAACAGAGTGAGACTCCGTCTCAAAAAAAAAAAAAAAAAAAAAACTATAAATAAAACCATACAGTTGTATTTTCTGTATAAATATTTTTCAATTACCATAATATTTTTGAGATTCATGTTGTGAATTGTGTATAAAGGACTTTTTTTCATTTAAATTGCTCAGTATCATTTCATTCTATAAATCTATCAGTTTCATTATCTATTCTCCTATTGATAGATATTTGAACTATTTCTAGATTTGGGGTATTATGAACAAAGCTGCTATGAAAAACTCTGTACCTTTTTGATAAATACCAGGGTCATTGTATAGGTGTATGATGATTTTTATAACAACTGCCAGATTTGTTTGCATTTTTTATATTCTCACTAACAATGTATAAATTCTACTTACTCTAAAACTTCACTATTATTTTTTGTCGTCAGTCTTTTTAATTCTAGCGATTTTGGTTGGATCTAGAGTGGTTTCTCATCATAGTTTTAATGTGTATTTTTCTGATGACCAGTGTTGTTGAGCAGATTTTATGTGCTGATTGTTTATTCATATACAGTTGATTCTTTTTATTGATGGTAGTTATGATCTACAAAGTCATGGCAAATACTGAATTTGAGGATACTGGCTATTGCTTCTGGAAATAAAAGGTTAGCTTCCTATGAGGCTCTGGTCCCAAAATTTTTATAAATCCATCAAGATATAATCTTGATTATATTGTTTTATGTGTGCATTTCTGGTTAAAGACATATTATTCAATATATGTGATTCATTAATTTTGAACTCATTGCCAACAACACTGTCTCAGTCATAGCTGACTGAAGTTTACCAAATCATGTATTTTCTCCAAAAGACACCATAATCAACATTACATAATTACACACACCATGTATAATTCAAAATAATTTGCATTCTCCAGTTATAGACTATGATATTCTATAAATATCAATAACGTCTTTGTGGTTGGTAATGTTTTTCAGATCATTTATGTGTTTATTAAATATTTGTGTAGTTTAGTTGTCAAGAGAGTGGTATTAAAGCTCCAATTACGATATTGACATTGCCTATTTTTCTCTTTGTCAATTTTTTATTTACATATTTTGATTTACAATGTATGTCTTCCTGATGAATTGATCCTTTCATCATTTTGAAGTGATTATGATCTCTGTTAATATTTTTCATCTTTAAGTCTATTTTATCTGATATTAATGTCCAGCTATTCCAGCTATTTTACAATTACTATTTACATGGTATATAATTTTTTAACCATTTACTTTCCACATTTCTGTGTGTTTATATTTTAAGTGCATCTCTTTCAGGCAGTGTTTAGTTGGGTTTTATAGTCTTATTCATTTTGACAATCTCTGCATTTTAATTGAAATATGTATTTTATTAATATGTTTTGTGATTACCAATATGATTATATGTTGTTCTACTATTTTGTTATTTATTTATTTTTGTCCCTTCTGGTTTTGGTTCCTCTGTTTTTCCTTCCTGCCTTCTTATGGATTGTTTGAATATTGTTTTAGACTTCTACCTTAATATATCTATTTGATTTCTTTTAACTCTACCTCATTGCATTATACATATCCTTAGGGTCTTAGAGTCTATTTAGAGTAGATATTATACCACATCATGAAAAATATAGCAATCTTGCATCCTACAGATCCATTTATTGCTCTTCCATTCTTTATGCCATATTTGCCATGCATGTGATATCTAGATAAATTATAATCCCTCACAATACATACAATGCAATAATATGTGTTAGGAACTATCATACATATTTTATAGAAAATGAGGAAAAATTAGTTCATTTTATTTACTCGGATTGTCTTTCTGTTGCTCTTTTTTTTTTCTTCCTGAAGACTTGTACTTTTATTGGATATCATTTCCTTTTAGTCTCAAGAACTTCTTTTACCATTTGTTTTGGTTCAGGTCTGTTAAAAACATTCTCCTGAATTTTATTTTTTAAATATGCAGTTACTTTATATCATATTCTTTATTGAAGAATATATTTACTGAGTATAGAACCCTGGGTGGTGAGGTTTTTGTTTTGTTTCATTTTCAGCACTTTAAAAATGTTTCATCACCATCTTCTGTCTTCCATAGTTTCTGTTAAGAAGTCAGTGTATTTCCAATCATAGTTCGTTATATAAATATGTCATTTTACTTTTGCTGCTTTGAATACTTTTCTGTTTCTTTGGTTTTCAGCAGTTTAAATGTTTTGTGCCTGTGGAGTTACACATATTTATCTCTTGTGATTTTTGCTGGGTTTCTCAAATCTGTAAAGTTATGTCTTTCAGCAATATGTCCCTATCTCATCTGTCTCTCCTCCTCTTTTGATAATTAACTTACACACAGGCTTTGAGGTTCTGCATTTGTTTCTCTCTTCTTCATATTGAATTATTACTATTGATCTATTTTCAGTCTTCAACTCTTTTCTCTAATTCTTCATTCTTAATTAAGCATAGCCAACTGAAAAATTTTATTCTCAGATATTGTAATTTTCAGTTTAGAAGTTAGATTTGGTTTTTTAATAAATTATCCATTCTTGGTTGAGAGTACTTTTTTTTAGTATTGCAATAATACTTTTATTTATTTAGATGACCATAGTTATAATATTAGTTTGGTGCAAAAGTAATTGCGGGTTTTCCCATTACTTTTAATGGCAAAAATTGCAATTACTTTTGCACCATTGCTGCTGTATGCAACTTACTTGTTAACCTTGAGGTTGATTTTGGTTGATTGCCTTTTTCTGGAAAATGGGAAACACTTTTCTAATTATTCATAGGTTGAGTAATCTTGGATAGTATTCTGAACATTTTTTTTTTTTGTGAAGACCTCAGATTCTATTATTTTTTCTCTGTAGAGTATTAATGTCTTTGTTTTATCAGACAATTAGCATTTGGATTCACCTTGAAAACTTTTGTATTTTGGGTTTCAGCTCAAAACTCTGTTTTGATTTTTATCTTTAACTAGACTTTTTTTTATCCAATTGATGCGTGCCTTTTTCCCACAGGGGTCAGCAACAACAGACTAGGCTAGTGCATGTGCATGTGCGTGTGTTGTGTGTGCTCATGCACATGTGTGTACCTAATATAGGGCCCTCCTTCCTCAGCTGTCTCTTTTCTAGTATTTACCACTTACTTTCTAGCAGTCTGGTTGTCTCTAACATCTGATTTTGTGGGTCAGAGAAACAGAATTTTCTACTGGGGTGTTAACCACCCATGTAGTACTATCTTCAGCCTGTCCTCAGGTTAAAAGTCACAAAAATGTATAACTCATCTTGCGCTGTTCCATTCCTCATATTTTGACTGCCCTCCAGGTGCTGGTAATTTTTGTTCAGTTGCCCGTGTCTTCAGATTATTGTTTCATTTTGTACTTTGTCTAGAACTTAAAGTTTTTATCTGAGTTGGAAAAGATCAGATCTGATAGCTTAATCAGCTATAACAGACATGAAACCTTATTATTTCTCAAATATAAGTCATATTTATACCTAAGTATGGTAAACTGTACAATATAACACTCTGATAGAATTTCTTCTGTAGTTGGCTTTATATTGTTTTTATGTATTTATATTAACTTAATACTAAAATTATTTATATTTATTGTATAAACATAAACTTATATTTTATATTATTTATATCATAGTATTACATCTATGTTCATTATATTGTGTATATTTACATATTATTTCCCACAGCAATTATAAAATTTGTTTTAGTAGCACATCCCTAATGTGTGTAACATGCTTTATCATTAAGATCCAACTCAGATGTCATTTCCTTCAAGAAAATTTCCTTTAATGCTCCATTTTCCCAGGCTCTGCTCCTGTTGGACACTGTGAGTGTATTTATCCCTTCATTTAAAAACAAGGTATTGCAATTATAAATTTATATGTCACTTTTTCAACTAGTCTGAGAAGTCCTTAAGAAGAGAGCTATGTCCATATTGCCAGGGTGAAGCCTAGCATAATGAGTGCACATTGCATTGCACTTAACAATTTAAATGACATCTGTTGTCTTTTCCACAGAAACCCTGTGAGTATGCAGGGTGGGTGTTATCTTTATTTACAGATGAGAAAAATGAGACTCTAAGCCATTTAGAGACTTGCCCAGGGTCATACAGCAAAAAAGTGGCAAAGCCAACTCTTTGTGTTTTGTGTTTGGTACTGAAGTAGTTGGTGCTTGGTACAAAGGATTTTTCTTGCCTTCTGAGCAACTTTATCTCATCATTAAAAGATAACTGTTAGTGTAATCAGTACTAATCTCTACTACATACATGCAATTTTAATAGATATAAATATAGTGTGTTTGCTTTAAGTAAAAACATATGTATGTATATAAGCTTTTTAAACATTCGATTAGCCTTGCTAAATTTTGTTGGATGAAACATTAGCTTTAGGATTAAATACTTCCATTAAAGCAAAGCTATATACTGCATGTATGATGTGTAATTTTTTCTCAGGACTTTATTTTCTTCTGCAATTAAATATTCAAAGTCCAGGTTTGCATTGCTACTGATACTAGAGAGAGCCTACTCCACCTAGGAACACTCTATCCATCTGTTCCTTAGATACATTATTAAAGGAGAGGCAACTAGAAGTTAGGTGAACCCTTGCCAGCTGCAAACTAAATTCTCAGGAGCTTTGGTATGTTCTATAAATTTCCTAGGGTTCATTGCCAGTTTTTGACTGTAGGGAATTTTAGACTTGGGATATTTGTGTTGAAAAGTTGCATCAAAATTCACCACCCTTTCATTAACCTCAGTTTGTAATCTTTGGATACAGTTTCCTAAATCCCTGGAGTCTTTTAAACCACGTGGATTTTTTTTTTTCAGTCTTTCTACTCTACATGTTTTTCAAGAAACAAATAAGCCACTTTACCTGTGAACAGGACAATGGGGTCCTGATGAGCACCCTTTGCATGTATTTTGGGAGCCCACAGGAATTAGTTTGACTATTTACAGATTATAACAGTTGGTAGTTGAATGTTTTATTTTCATTCCCAGTTGGTGCAATATGTTCACAGCTGATGCTAATGGCTGGCCCATTTGATTTCACATATGGTCCACTATTTGGGGCCCTCTAAGGCTTTCTTTTGTAGTTAGCTTTCTCTAAAGCCATCATGTATTTGGTTTTGCTTTTGTCTGCTGGTCAAATGAAGGAAAAAAACCCTCTGAACCTTGGCAGCTGCAGAGGAAATCAACAACTCAGTTGATAAAGATTCAAAGAACTAGGTCAAAATGTCCCAGGAAGAAGATTTTCGTTAAACACTACAAACAAACAAAATGCTTCTCTACATTTCAGGAGACTGAGAGCACACACACAAAGTGTTCTCTTTTGTTTTTCTTTTTCTTTGAAGCTCTGCCTAAGCTGTCCTTAAGTGTTTTCAGCACGGTTAAGTGTCAGAGAGACCGGGCTGTCCTAGGCATCCATTTACATTGAAAAACATCGTGCCACAAGTCCTTCAGAAAATATTTCCTTTTGGGCAGTTTTTACAACTTAATTTATTTGCTGCTAAAATTCACTAAGGAAGAAAGCATTAAAATTGAACTGGAGTCTCTTTGCCAGGACTTATTTCACAAAGCATATTAGACAAGAAGAGTAGAACTGCAAAATTAATAATATTGGAAACCCAAATGCAAGCACCCTCCAGCAGTCATTATAATTCGATACATAGTCAGTGTTTATCCTGTCTCTAAACTATAACTAATAAAGCCACAATCTCATAAAAAGATTATTTTCAAGACTATTACATTACCCTTTGAGAGCTAAAATACTCATTTATTCATAGTAGCAGATTGTAATAGCTTTAATTCCCTGAGAAGTGGGCATTATATGATAATTGAGTGGGCTGGGATGTTAATTGTCCTCCACTTCACCTCTAGATGTTTAACTGCTTATCTCCTCAACCAGCAAACAATAATGTTTCCTTATTTGTACCTTACTGTTCAGATAATTTTGTGAGCTAAGTAATTTATTTGTAATAAGGAGAAAAAAAAGTATCTGTGCAGAAGAAATATTTAAATAGTGCCACGTTTACATATTAAAACCAATTGAAGATGCTGCGGTGTACTTATGGAGCCTTCCAACGGAGCTGCTTATGCAGTACCTGGAGAGTAATTGGAAATGCAGGAATATGGCCAACAAATAGAGCAACATTAACAGGCATCACTAAATCAATACTGCTTGGTTAGTTTTCAATGCTATTTTCTATTAGGAGCAACTTGTCTCAAACCACATGGCAGAGTAGCCTCTTACTGTTCAGGGTGTCATGCTGGTGTCCCATGCTGCTTCTTGTCAACCATTGAGCTGTGGAGGAATATGCCTACAGGCCATTTTGTGGATCATCCTGACTTATTTCCACTGCTGCTGTTTTCATACTTTCGTTTTGGGGCTTCGTTACAGTTTGAATAAATTATATAGGGGAAGATGGAGAAAACCTACTAGACACTTAACTATCATTAGTTGAGCATCTGTTATATGCTAGACATTGGGTTGCTTCTAATGTGCACAATATTTCTAGGATTTTGGTGTTAGAAAAATCATCCAAAACTAAAAATAAGACAATGAATGACTACATATGCTTTCAAAATCATACTGTACCACTGTTCAAGAAGATCAAGGATTATTTGGTTTTTAGGAAATAGACCTTTTATAAGTTTACTGTACACTATTGATTAGGGGGCGAATTCTGTTAAAATACATGTTAACTTGTAGATTATTGTTCAGTAGAAATGGCAATTATTTTTGCCAATAACTAAATAACTCAAAAATGTAAGGTTTCGTTGCTCTGAATGATATTAAATTGTTTTGTCTCCAATTTAGCAAATTTACTTCAGCATGCTTTGCCTGATAGGATGTATAACTCTCTGTTTCTCGTGTTCTCCTTTGAATCAGTTTTATCGCCTGGAGTTTTCCTCATTATTGATGTAAATCTTTAAACCATGCTCCTTTTATTTGTACATAGGTTATGTTTTTAACTTTTCTGAAAGTCTATTTTGATAGGATTAAACTGAATTTCAGATTTTATTTTCCCCAGTTGGCAGGCTATTGGGAAGTTATGTTGTTATCCAGGTCTGCCTGATTCCAATTATCTTGATGCTTCAATTTCACTCATCATCGTGTTCTCGCCCCAGCCCTTATTAGATAAGGTAAAATTTCAAGTACAAATAAAATATTGTTTTGCTTCTAGTCCCTTGGTAGCTCCAGGGCTTAGCCTTTCATTCAGTTTGTCCAGACTTATTGTCTCTGTAGACTAATTACTAACACACTGCATGGTCCACAGTAGGAACCCAATAACTTCCTATTAATTAATAAACAAATGAAAGGACAAAAGAAAAGTAAATAATTGATAATGCCTGATTGAGTAACATATTCTTTTAGAGCAAGAATATCTTGCTTATACTAGGGAGGAAAAAATAAACAATAAATTGACAATCTTTCAGAGTAGGATTATTCAGGTATAATACAGAACTCATTCTACAAGATATATATGTCCTGGGATCTTAGGACATATATATCTTGGGATATCTTTCTAGATTAAATTTAATCTAGATTAAATTTAAATACTTGCCTAAATTATAAACATATTCTATGCTAGGAATCTCATCTCTTATAATTATTGGCTTTCAACCTTAGACAAATATTTTTGGGGTTATCTCTACAATTGCTGAAATAATATCATATTCACCTGATCTACTAGATGATTTCTTGAATCTCAGAAACTTTTAGGTACGTGGTGTTATGGCATTCCTTAGTAGAAGAAAATAAATAATCCCCTCTCCTATTCCCTTTCCTTAGTGTTCCTGTTGATAACTACACAATGATACTCAAAAAGAATAAGAAAGTCAATCAAGATATTGATTAAATGTCTACTGGGTACCAGTCTCATACCATGTATTTGGACAACCAAAGATGAATAAGATTCATTCATGTTTTGCCTCCAGGCATTTGTACTTTTTCTCAGCTTCTGAAATGCTAGATCTTCGCATGACTTGCCCTTCACTTTATTTAGTTCTCTTCTCATATTCCCCATCCTTAGAGAAGTCTTATCTAGCCTTTCCATCATACGTAGTAGCCCCTGCCACTCTCTGTCCTCTCACCCTGATTTACCTTTTTGTACAGTGCGTATGTATTGATTCATCTGTCTTTTACATATAAATATATAGCTCCCTCACTAAACAATAAGACCCACAAGTGGAAGGGATTATCTGTTTTATTTATTTTGTATTTCTAGTACCAGGAACAATGCTGGCTCATAGTAAGTACAGTCAATTCAACTTTCTGCAGTAGTTTTGTTCTATAAAATTGTTGCAAACACTGAACTAGCAAATACTGAAACATTGTTCCTAAAGGAAATACAAATGTAGGCTCCTGCAAGCCTCTAGTCACAAAATTTCTATCAACTGATCAATACATTACCATGTCTAATGTATATTTCTGTGAAGATACCATATTTAAGATAATGTTCTTACAAATAATTATTTATGTATTGTATTTCTTTATAAATAAAGACTGGTCAAGAAGGGTTATTTAACATTTTCCTGACTCTGAATGATGTGGACGTAAATTTCTTTGGCTTCTAGCCTCACAGCAATGCTGCTCACTACTTTTCTGTTAAATTGGTGGCCATCTCACAAACATACAATTTTAGCTGGTTTTCTACAGCTTCGTTATTGATGATAGACTTAACTTTAGCAGTTCCTGAAGGAGCATTACATATAGATCAGCAGATATACTCTTTCTCTTTCTGGATGTACTGTACTGTTGATTAATTAACATTGAACTAATGGTCAAGAGCACTATAACTCAAACCTGAGTTAAGCTTATCAAACACACATATTTTCTCTGTAAGTCAAATCACAGCCTTTCTTTGTTCAGGAACACTATGCAGCATTTTAGCACTACATTTGGAGGTTATGGGGTTTTTTTGCTTTGTTTTGTTTTTTTGTTTTTTTGTTTTTTGTTTGTGTGTGTGTGTGTGTGATGGAGTCTCGCTGTCAGCCCAGGCTGGAGTGCAATGGCGTGAATGGCATGATCTCAGCTCACTGCAACCTCTGCCTCCTAGGTTCCAGCAATTCTGCCTCAGCCTCCCAAGTAGCTGAGATTACAGGCACCTGCCACCACACCTGGCTAATTTTTTTTTGTATTTTTAGTAGATAAGAGGTTTCACTGTGTTGGCCAAGTTGGTCTCAAACTACTGACCTCACGTGATCTACCCACCTCGGCCTCCCAAAGTGCTGGGATTACAGGCATGAGTGACTGCTCCCAACCTTGGAGGCCATTTTAAACAGCAAAATCACTAACAAAAAGTGCAAAGATGTGAAAATATGGCACTAAATAGACTATAAATAAGACACATTAATGGTAGAAGAGCTGAAACAAGACGGACCATTGCCCTGTAGGACTTTTCTGGGAATGAGTATGAGGAAATTCAAATATTTTGTCACTCCACACATGTCCACAAATATCCAAAAAAATGCAGTGAGCATTGATTTTGAGGGTACAAGTAAATTTTAGTGAGTAGGCAGATTTGCAAATAATGGAATCCACAAACAATGAGGATTGCTTGTATTTGGTGATTTCTTAAATGTACTGTGAAAGGATTGTTATGAAGAAGATAATCAAAGAAAAGTTTAAAGTTTTTTAAAAAAGAGACACAGTTATTAGACAATGTGGTAATAGATTTTAGATAAACAAAAGCAACAAATATCTTCTAAAAGAGTATTTCACAAATTTTAATGAGTAAAAATTACCAGGAAATTTAATGAATAAATATTACCTAGGTTTAGATGTTAATCCTGCTTCAGTAGGTTTGAGGTAGGACCTGAGATTCTAACTTCCTAACAAACTTCCAGAAGACACCAAGGCTGCTATTTGAGTAGCAAGGCTTTAGAGCCATTTATCAGCTTTCCGATCCTGGGCCACATACTTAATCTCTGAGTCCCGGTTACTGCTGTGCCAGACCTCTGTTGACTCAAGAATGGCTAAGAAGCCAAAGAAGAGAGTAGGAGTCAGTGAATAAGACGCAGGTGCTCCGAGGTGAACTCCAAAATAGGGGCTCAGCCCAGGAGGCCAAATAAATTCTTGGTTTTGCCCAGAAAAGAATTCAAGTGTGAGCTGACAGAGTAAACTGAAGACAAGTTTATTAAAAAGTAAAGGAATCAAAGGATGGCTATCCCATAGGCAGGGTAGCAGCATGGGCTGCTTGAGTGACTATATTTACAGTTATTTCTTTATTGTATGCTAAGCAAAGGGTGAATAGTTCGTAAGTTTTCTTGGAAAGACGTGGGAGCTCCCAGAACTGAGGGTTCCTCTGCCTTTCAGACTATACAGGGTAACTTCTGGACATTACCATGGCATTTGTAAACTTTCCTGGCACTGGTGGGAGTGGCTTTTAGCATGCTAATATATTCTAATTATCATATAATGAGCAGTGAGGATAACCAGAAGTTGCTTTTCTTGCCATCTTGGTTTTGGCGAGTTTTGACCAGCTTCCTTACCACATCCTGTTTTACTGGTGGGGTCTTTGTGACTTATATCTTGTGAAATACGTCCTGCCAAATTCCTATTTCTTAGGGTTTATTGGAGACTTACATACAAGGTAGTCTAGGAGTGTGTGCTGGACAGGAAAACCATTACCATTTGTAAAAACTATACAGTTTATATCTCATTTTTACTTAGCACCCTCTACCTAGCAACCTCCCTTTAGCCCAAAACAAAGGATCTTGATCTCCTGTACAGCCTGTGTTCCAAAGTACGGGCCAGGTCAGATGTCCTTCATAGAATCTCTGGGTTGACCAATCCTGGATTTCTTAGCTCAGAACTCTGAATACACCTTCTTCTTAGACCTTAGGGTCTTTTTCAAGGTATACTTGAGTTATTGCTGTCAAGTGTATCTGCTATGCTGTCAGGTGTATCTGCTATACGTTTACCTCATCTGTGAAATGGGTAAGATAGTAATATCTCATTGGTTTATTGTAGGATTAAATAATGCAACACATGTAAAGCTCTTAAAACTATATATATCACATAGTAAACCCTCAATAAAAGTGTCATCCTAATGATGAAAAAGCATGCTCTAATTTCCCATATTCTAAAAAGCAACATACACACAATCCAGCAAAATATTCTTATTTAAAATTTTGTTTTCTCTTCTTTTAATATACAGGCTTACAAGAGTATTTTATTACCATTTTCACCTGCTATTTATTCCTTAGTTTCTGTCCCTGCCCTTCTCCAAGATATGCTCCCACCAGTGTGGAGGCCATAAGCTCTTGACCCCTTGAATTTTCACCAAAAAAAATCACTGATATGAAGCAGGTTGATTAATAGGAGAAAAGGCATAAGCATTTATTTAACATGTATACACAAGAGCCTTCAGAATGAAGCCCCAACTTCCCAATACATAACGGAAGCTAATTTACATCTTGAAATTGCAGAAAGAATGTAGACTCAGATGTCTCCAAAAACAGGCTTTAGTGGCAAGACAGTGGGAGGAAAAAAGGAAGAGGCTTGGCTAGCAAAAGTGGCCTTGTTATGTGGATGAAGGCTTCCTCGGAAAGAATAAAAGGTAAATGTTTCTTTTTAGACTTTTAAAGGTGTCAGTCTCTCAATCTCTTCTGGATCCCAGAAAGGCACAGAAAGGGAAGGCATGGCTGCATTAATGGAGATTCTCAACAGATGTAAGTTTTCTCCACAAAGGACAGCTTTGCAAGGACACCAGCTCTGTGGTAGCCATTCAAAATATGTCAAAGAAGTATATTTGGGGTTAAAATATTTTTATTTCCTTCTCCAGCAATACATTTTTTTAGACCAATAAGATGAAGTCTGTTTAGGCCTTATGTGATGAAACACCTCTGAAATAACTAGACCTGATGATCTTTCCCTCCTGGAAACTACTTCCTTGATGTGGTAGATTACAACATTGCTGCTAATTCTTTCCACTTTCCTTGAATTAGAATTATATATCTGAGCACTCTATCATGTTGTTACTGGAAAGGGGTCCTCATTCAGACCCCAAGAGAGGGTTCTTGGCTCTCCCACAAGAAAGAATTCTAGGTGAATCCATAAAGTGAAAGTAAGTTTATTAGAGTAGTAAATAAACAAAAGTTCTGGGAAATTCCCAGAACTGAGGATTCTTCCAATTTTAGCCCATACAGAGTAACTTCCTGACATTGCCATGGCATTTGTAAACTGTCTTGGTGTTGGGTGGGAGTGTCTTTTAGCATGCTAATGCAATATTATTAGCATATATTGAGCAGTGAGGATGAACAGAGGTTACTTTCATCGCTATCTTGGTTCTGTTGGGTCCTGCCTGGCTTCTTTACCGCATCCTTTTACTAGCAAGGTCCTTGTGGCATGTACCTTGTGCTGGCCTCCTGTCTCACCCTGTGACTTAGAAAGCCTAACCACCTGGGAAGGCAACCCAGTGGTCTCAGCCTTACTTTACCCAGCCCCTATTCAAGATGGAGTGACTCTGGTTCACACATCTCTGATATATATATCCCTGCTCCCTTTTACAAGGGAACCCTTAATCCTAAAGGTTATAGAGGGACAAAGATCAATCTTCTGTAACTTCTTCAGGCTGAATAGGGGTGATGATATTCCTACCTAACTATTAAAGTCTCTTGTATTTGGAGTAGAGAGGAGCTAAGTCAGAGAGTGTCAGTATGTTGAGGGCCACTCATAACTCTTGAGTTTCAACAGGTGATATCTAAAAGATCAATAAGTGTTTAATTTAAAAAAAATTTCAGTAAGCTAATACTGCATTTCTGTACAAAGAGTGCAAGAGCAATATATTCCAAAACATTAAAGCAAATTAAGCAAAATTATCCCAGTTAAACTAAATAAGAAGGCTTTCCATGAACTGGAAAATTGTTGGAACCAAGCTGATACAGGGTCACTAGCTGATTCCATTATGTGTACACAATTAGACTACTGATCCAGATTTTTACAGTATCCATCCCTCTTATTTCTTCTAAACAGCAGCCAGAGATCACTGGTTGGTTCTCCAGAATAAGTAGCATTAATCTAAATTTCAGGGAGAATCTTAAAAACAACTTTTGAGATTAGAATCTAATAACAGGTGTACTATAATTTTTGAAACATAATTCTTTTTCTCTCTCCAGTCTTTCATTTTTAGTAAAGACAAATCATGGTAGGACCAATTTGCTTTATTATACTTGGCATGATTATTAGTATAAAGTACAGCAGGAATAATTATTTTTCACATAGGATTTATTTATTTATTTATTTATTTATTTATTTATTTATTTATTTATTTCTGAGATGGAGTTTCGTTCTTGTTGCCCAGGTTGGAGTGCAATGGGTGTGATCTCGGCTCACTGCAACCTCTGCATCATGGGTTCAAGAGATTCTTTTGCCTCAGCCTCCCGAGTAGGTGGGATTACAGACACCTGCCATGATGACTGGCTGATTTTTTGTATTTTCAGTACAGTTGAGGTTTCCCCATGCTGGCCAGGCTGATCTTGAACTCCTGACCTCAGGTGATCCACCCACCTCAGCCTCCCAAAGTGCTGGAATTACAGGTGTGAGCCAATGTGCCTGGCCCCACATAGTCTTTTTAATTGGCTTTGGTGGAACTTTTGTTTCATAAAAGGAATCTCAGATAAATTTTATTTTTAAGTCAAGCCCAGCCATGGGTTTTAACATCAAATACCTATGAGTTGAGTAAACTTTTTCCTATTGAGGTCCCAAGATAACATGGGGCTCCTGGACCTGTGAGAAAGTGATACTCTTTACTTACCACAGATCAGGAACCCTGTACAGGGAATGTATAGACAAGGTATGAGGCTAGTTTTCCCAAGGGGATTTAATTGACTGTATAAGTCAAGTTTGATTTATTAGAGGAAAGCATGCCATTCTAGTCAAAGCCTTGGTAAAATAACCAGTGTCTCCAATTATGTCTTGTTACAAAAGAAAACAGATTCTTATTACACTTATGCAAATAACTATAGTTCCATAATTTAAGAATACTCACAAATAGTTGCAAATTCTGGAAAAATCAGGCAGAGAGAAATAAATAAATATGCTCCAAATTTTGTCCACAAGAGTATACTTTACTCAATTGTTAAAAGCTGTCAATAGCTCAAAAGTTTCCTTAACTCTGAAAAATAAAACAAAAGGTTAGCAACTTTAGAAAGATCACTTCAGGCTTCTATTAGTCCAGTCCATGCAGTTAACCTCTATTCTGCTTGATGTTCATGAAAATTCCAGCTCTCTATGAGAGCCCTGAAAGTTTTTTCCTCTTTTCTAATGTGACAGTCTCCAAAGTTATCAGAAATCTGCATTTAAGAGCATCTATTAGAGTTCTATAGTTGATTGGAAAACCACCTTCTCACGAGGATCAAAACAAGACAATTGTCCATGGATGACAAATTAAGGAAGCCTCTGTTAAAAACACAATTGAGTAGAATTTTGGTTATTTCTGTGGCATGCAACAATTTTACATAACAATTATAAGTATAAATAACCTATGCAAAGCCATATCAGAATTATAGGAGTTTCCCGTAATTTCATAACACATACCAATAACATAGTTATACAAACACAGTCCAAGGAAAAGTGAACACCATTTCATGTTTGACAATGTTTTCTGTGTGATTTTTATACAAAATAAGCCAAATATGATTTTTGAACTTTAAGTGACCTAATATCTAAAAGATTAATTAAGTCAGAAAAAGATGTAATTTATAATTTAATTTTGGAAAGTTTGTTAAATATCAAAGGTTTAAAACACTTGATATTATAAAATTAAATCCCAAGTCACCATAATTCATTCATTTAGCCAAAATGATAACTCAAACATTTTTAAAAAGGCAAAAACTTTTACTCATTAAGAGGACAGACTTAGCTTTCCAAACCATCTGTCTTTTGTCTTTCCTTTCTTTCCCTATAGTTTATTCAAAAGGCAAGCAAAAAAATCTTTCATTTTAAAAAATATTACATGAAAATCTTGTTCCAGAGAGAAGACAAATTTTACCTATTGTAATAGTGTACTATTACTGTCAACCCCAATTGTTAATAAAATCTTATAGGCAAATCTATTCAATTTTAATGTCTGACCACAAGGTAAGATTCTCATAAACCTTTTATAACCCTTTACAAATTTTTGTTAAAGAGTAAATCAGTGCTCTAGAAAAAACCTGTTGTGCTTTCATTCCAATGCTCAATTTAAAAAAACAAACTCAATACTCCTTTAATTTAGTTCTTATGTTTACACATAGAAATTTTTTTACAAGATTAACTTTTCACAAACCCTCCATAACTTGTCCAAACCTTCAGCTTTATCCTATCTAACTTAAATAATTCTTTAACCCCCTGAGCTAGTCAAAAAAAAAAAAAATCCACACTCCCATGCTTCTTATAATCTTTTACCAAAAACACACTTTCTTTACACACCTTGCATGTAAAATTGTTTTTACTTCCCAGAGATTACTTAAATCATGTGAACTAAAAAGCATTACACTTTTCTGACAAACTATTTGATTTAAGCTTTGATTACTTTTAAGCCAATTAATTGGAGCTCTTCTAGGTATAAACATTACAAACACAACACATATAAATAGACAGAAGAAGATCCAGTAGTTGTAAGATTTCTCATTTGTCAGTGTTTCTCTTTAAAGCATACAGGTTTTAGGGTCTAATAAGTAGGTCATCTGGAAGGCAAAACAAATCCCCCAAAATTAAGGGTCGCATTTTTATACCAGATCCTGGATACCCCCAAAAAGAGAAACACTATGGAACAAGACAATACAATGATTTTTTACCATCCATATCATTGAAAAGCAACCCAAAGTCAATCAGCCTATTCTGTGATTAGCTCATTTTTGATGGGAGTTTTATCCTAAGTGGAGGGTGGTGATATCTCCATATCGTCCAGGTGGCAAAGAGCATGCTTCTCTGACCCAAATGTGAAAAGAGCCAAGTATCCCCCCATAACTACCAAGAGCCATTGCTAAAAGTATATTTCCAACCTAGTTAGTTATTACACACCAAAGTTCTCTCTTAATGCAAAATAATTTCTGACACTCCCAAAAGTAAAAAATGTAAGTTAACACAATGCAAAACAAAACAGAGCCTTAGTTTTGAGAGGGATTTATCTGCTTTTAATTCCTTGAGTTCCATGAGGAAAACAGAGGCTTTTCCCAAAATGCGGTCTGTGGCATCTCCTGTTTTTCTCGAGGAGTTCCAGGCTGTTTGAGCTTGAATACTGGCTTTTAATTAAGCTGACTTTAAACTGTAGTGCTCTTTTAAAAATTTGTAAACTCCTTTTAAATTTCTATTACCTGACTTTAGCCATGCCAAACGGTCAATATTTCTGGTTCTAAACTCTGCTATGGCCAGGCATGGTGGCTTATGTCTATAATCACAGCACTTTGGGAGGCTGAGGTGGGTGGATCACCTGGGGTCAGGAGTTTGAGAACAGCCTGGCCAAATTGGTGAAACCCTATCTCTTCTAAAAAATACAAAAATTAGCCAGGCATGGTGATGGGTGCTTGTAATCCCAGCTACTCAGGAGGCTGAGGCAGGAGAATCACTTGAACTTGGGAGGTGGAGGTTGCAGTGAGCCAAGATTGTGCCATTGCCTTCCAGCCTGGGAAACAAGAGTAAAACTTCATCTCAAAAAATAAAAATAAAAATAAGCTTTGTTGAAAGTAATCTCTCAGGTGAAACCAATAAGCCTTAGCTAGTAAGCTACAGTATTTGTCATTTTCCATTTCTCTTCCCAGAAGGTACCTAGGGCAGCTAACTTTGAGCTTGCAAAGGCTTTTAACTGCTTGAGATAATTTTCAGGGCTAACTGATGTGGACCCCAAAATTACTATTCCCTGGAAGGTGGAGACCAAGAGAAAGTACCACCATATGGTTACAAGGTTAAACTCTCTAGAATATTTTTCATCATGTGGTCTCTGGGAAAGATGAAAGAGCAGACAGTTGGCCTGAGTAACAGAAAAGATAGAAAAGAGAAAGGGGAAAAAGTGAGAAAAGCATTGCCTGCAGCATGGCAGGGAAGGTAGCAAAGCTCAGAGAGGCCAGATAAATACCCACCTATTGCAGTGGCACGGAATCCTAAGTTCAGGCAGCTGCTTTTTGGTAGCGAAGAGATCTTTTCCAGCAGTCCCATCAGCTTCAAGTTTCCACTATGGGGAAGAAAAAGCTCTTCATGTTTCAAGTTCCTATATTTGCCTAATTCTGTCACCCACAGCCATTAGTAGAGTGCAAGGTTGATTGATCCAAAGAGAAGAGCAGTCAACACCCCATAGTGCTGAACCCGTACTTAGCCAAGAGAAACTTTACTGTCCTTTGTCTTTCCATATCCCTCTAAATCTTAGGCCTCTAACCCCCTAAATCCTAGGAATGTTCCTAACCTTCCTAAGTTAGGCCTTGAACCCAAGTTCAGTCAAGCATCATTGCCTTTTCTTAAGATGGGCCTTTAACTCTGTCTTAGGAGAGACTCTAACTCCCTTAAGTTGGGCTTCTAACCCAATCCCATCTTTTATCCAGGAACCCCACCACTTACCCAAAATCAGCCAATCGGTGCTGTGGTCTATTTATTTTGGGTCAGGTGTCTCTTCAGTGTCATCCCTTCATGGTTTGCCAGGAAAATGTTACCAGAAAGAGATCCCCATTTAGACTCCAAGAGAGGGTTCTTGGATTTCCCACAAGAAAGAATTTGAGTTGAATCCATAGAGTGAAGTTAATACAAGTTTATCAAGAAACTAAAGGAATAAAGAATGGCTACTTCATAGGCAGAGCAGCGATGCTTATAGTTATTTCTTTATTGTGTGCTAAACAAGAGGTGGTTTATTCACGAGTTTTCCAGGAAAGGGGTGGGCAATTCCCAGAACTGAGGGTTCCTGCCCTTTTTAGACCATATACGGTAACTTCCTGACGTTGTCATGGCATCTGTAAACTGTCATGGTGCTAGTAGGAGTGTCTTTTAGCATGCCAATGCATTATAATTAGCATAAAATGAGCAGTAAGGATGAGCAGAGGTCACTTTCGTTGCCATCTTGGTTTTGGTAGGATTTGGTTGGCTTCTTTACCACATGCTGTTTTATCAGTAAGTGCATTGTGATCTGTGTCTTGTGCCAACCTCCTATCTTATCCTGTGACTGAAAATGCCTAACCTCCTGGGAATTCAGTCCAGTCCATCACAGCTTTATTTTACCCAGTTCCTATTCAAGATAGAGTCGGCTCTGGTTCAAATGCCTCTGACAATGTTTACATTTCACTCTGGAATGGGAAAAATATAATTCCCTGGGTTGGGACATCTGACTTGCTTTGCCCAGTGAAATGTTGGCAAAGGATATGTGCCAGTTTCAAGCTAAGGTCTTACAAGGCAATTTGTGCTGCTACTTACACCCTTGAGTTCCTGTGATCCACAATGTAAGAAAAAATTTTAGAAGTAGTTGCTGACCCTACAGCCTGAAGCCCAGAGAGAAGACGTGAAGAGCAGACCTGAAACCAGCAGGAGGGCTGAGTTCAGCTTGGTACAGCAGGTGCAGCCTACCTGGATCAGCTGATGTGCAACCAACCTGAGGACTCCTGAGCATAAAACAAAATTTGTTTTGGTGTAAGATTTTTGAGCGAATAAACAGCAAAGCAACTCCAGTAAATATTCCTAGCTTTGTCAGTTCTTTCTCTTACCCCTTAGTTCTTAATTTTCCTTCTTCTTAGTATACTTTTTTGGACTTACTTCCCTCCGCAAATCCTAAAAATATTTGTGACTCTGAGGGTTTGTTCCTAGGACAACTGTACTTTTTACTTTTTAAATTATCCGGGACAATCTCAATGACTGTTACGTTTAAAACTTCCACCTACAGTGTGATGAGTCAAGGTCCTTATCACTGACCCTGTTCTTAGGGACTTCAGGCTCTTGTCTGGTGTTGTAAACCGGATATATCCCCCTGGATACCTTGTGGGAATTGAATCTGTTTTTATTTTTATTTTTAGAGTTGGAGTTTCACTCTTGTTGCCCAGGCTGGAGTACAATGGTGCGATCTTGGCTCACCACAACCTCCACCTCCCGGCTTCAAGTGATTCTCCTGCCTCAGCCTCCCGAGTAGCAGGGATTACAGGCATATGCCACCACCTCCAGCTAATTTTGTATTTTTAGTAGAGACTGGATTTCTCCATATTGGTCAGGCTGGTCTTGAACTCCCAACCTCAGGTGATCCACCTGCCTCGGCCTCCCAAAGTGCTGGGACTACAGGCGTTTAAGCCACTGTGACCAGCCAGGAATCTTAAATTAAAGGCTTCCTCAGCCAAACATATATTACCCCCCATACTCTTAAACTTACTTTTTTTTGGAATCAACCCCAGAAGCAAACACCAAACTCTGTCCTGCTGTGGGGCCTTTTTTGTAGTTCCTATCCCTTCTTCCTAGAGAACACTACAGCTGCCTCTTAAGCAGCTCATTGTCAATCATCAAACCTCAGCTCAGAAGACAGCTCCCGAAAGAGTCCTTTGTTGACCATCCTGAGTGAAGGTGCCACCTCTACTCAGTTTATTAGCTATTTTTTATATATTTCTTTATAGTATTTAAAAGCATTAATCATTTGTTTACTTATGTGATGATTTCCCCCCTTAAAATGTAAACTGTATGAAGGCAGAGAACTTTCTGATCTATGGACCATATACTCAGTTTCTAGCCTATGGATTAGCAAGGAATAGTTTCCCAATAAATATTTTACAATGAATGAATAAACTTTTTAATTTTATTTTTGGACAAATGGCACTATCATTCTTCCAATTATCCCTTCCAGAATTCTGAGAGCCATCCTTATATTCTTACTCTTCTTCTCTTTTGTTACTCCCCACCATTTGATTGGGGGATAATGCTTACCAGTCAGTATGTCTCAGATTCTAGAATATTATATTTATCCCAGTGAGTTATATAGCATGTACTTTTTGCTTAGGTTTTTTTTTTTTTTGGTTGAACTTCAAGGGGTATAAGCAAGGAATACTATGAGAGACATGACACTAAGGGAAAAAAAAATAGCTAAGATTGCAAATGACTTCTATTTTACTGAAATATTAGTAATCTTGGCCACTATGCATATTTTGGTGGCACTTCCTCATGAAACAGTGGGGGTCAACCAGAAAAGGCTAATGTGGCCTTATGGTAGGGAAGAGTAAAGTGAGGAAAGATGAAAAAGAAGGAAAATTCCTCCATTTCCAGGGATCTGATTATGTTGCAATATTTGAAGGGTAAAAGGACCCTGTTGTGTTGTTTTGTTTTGCTTTGTTTCTGGGGTGGTAAGTGGCAGGCAGAATTTAAAATCATGACTAATGGCAACTGTCATGCCATGATGACTTCAAGTAATCATTGAAAAGATAGCATTGAGGAAAAGTCTAATCATTTTATGGGCAGGAGTCTTGAATGAGAATAAAGAACTCTTCCTTAATTGACATCATTACATTACTCACCACCCTAAGGCAACAGGTAAGCAAGCCTTAAATTGTCAGTTGCTTTCATTTATTTCATTTGCTTTTGTTAATTTATTTGGTGCATAATTCACCCAGTGGCAGTAAAGAGAATAATTTTTTTACTTTTGTTTGTTCTATTGAAGTGGCAGACCTCAGGACTGACACTTTATAATAAAGACTATTGTAATGCCATTGTGTTCTTACTTGTGTTTTCATTTTCTTATTAAAGCTGGGAAGAAAGTAGCTACTCCCTCTGTGTTTTCCTTTGCCTTATGAAGTGATATTTATTTTTTTATTTCCTAAGAGATATTACTTTTAGTCAGCAGACTGGTTCTCTATGAATGTGAAATTTATGACAGATACGTTACTTTTTAAAATTACTGTTTATTTACCTTCTTGTTATTTCTTATAACATACTCTCTCTTCAATCCCTCTGTTTTTAAAATTTTTACCCAATATATGCCAGCTTTCCTACTGGCTTGTGGAGATTTTTTTATTCTAATGCCACCTGATGTTCAGGCTACTTCAGTTTCAATTATTATAATTTTTCTTACTTTTTCTAAACCCAGCTATTAGAAATATGCTCTGCCCTGACCCATTATGTCCAACACCTCTTCTCATTTCTGAGATGTTTCCCTAAGGTTCTTCCACCTTGCCTATGTGAAATTCTAGCCTTTTTCCTGCAAAATAACCAGAAACCTTCAGCTCTTATAACTGTCATCCTACTCTTATCCTCAGCTCTCCTGGTCCTTTATATCCCAGTTGTCTTTTGCCCTCTTTATATCCCAGTTGTCTTTATATCCCACATTCTCTTTATATCCCAATTGTCTTTTGCCCTCCTTTTTGGATCTCGCTTTTGCTACTTCTCAGGAGTGGAACAGTTCCTCAATGTGGTAACTATCTTTCGTGATCTCTTCCGGACATCTCCTGAATTTGACTTCCTCCTGGCACTAGGCCTTTATTATCTCCAAGAGCGCTGCCTCTGTCATTTGTGCCTTTTGAATCTTTCTTTCTAGCAAACAGTTTACTCTCTACTTATGAAAATACAACAAGACATCGAAGAATAAAAAGAATGGCTAATATTTGCGAAGATTTTATTATGTATCGGATCCTAATCTCAGTGCAGTATCTCATTTAATCCCCGCAAAAGTCCTGTGAAATGGGCACAGTATTATTTCTATTTGTGTTATGACAAAACTGAGTTACAAAGAGGTTAACTTACCCAATGACACATGGCAAATGGTGGGGGGAAAAGAATAACTTTACCTCAGAAACAATTTTATGTATAATGATCATAAATAGAATATGTGAAATGAACATTCAGAAAAATTTATTAGACAGCATTTGAACTATATAGAGTATATGGGAGACAGACAAGGGTAGTGTAAGTCCTTCAGTTTGGAGATGAACGAGAAAATATGTCAGCTTGTAAGGCAAGCTTGGCCTAGTTGCATAAGCATGTTTGATAAGAACTACACAACAGTGGAGAAGGGTCAGATGATGATGTTCAAGTCCTGCCATGAGACCTTTGAGATCAGGGTCCAGATTGAGATCTTTAGGGCACCTAAGCACTGCAGAGATCATTGTATCCATCTCTTTTTGTGATTATTATTTCTAAATAATAGTTATAAAATTGATCTAAGAAATTTTTTAATCTCATTTTTTCCATGATGACTATTCGTTTCTCAAAAAATAATCCTATTCTTGTAAAAAATAAATGCCTACTGCTTTGGTGTCCCTGTGAAGAGTAATGCCTTAAACATGTGTTTGGTCATACTATTAAGTAACTAGTTACTGTACGAACAGCATAAAAACAGCAAATCATGCAAGGCAAAACTGCTATTCTTAATAAGTCATGAATCCAACAACAATGTGATTTTCTGGAAATTCTGTCCGGATTGGATGGATTGAAGGCAGTTTCAGAGGAAGGTGATATTTCTTTCTCTTGGACTCCACTTTGGTGTATTACTTTTCCTAAAACAAAGAATGCCTCAAAAACAGGAGCAACTCCTAGTCTCCTTTACAGGTTCAGCCTCCAGGGGTTTTCATAGAGACAGACTAGAAAACCATGTGGTCCATGAGACAGCCAAGGAGCAGACTCAAAAGACACTCTCTAGACCAGGGGTATTCAATCTTTTGACTTCCCTGGGTCACATTGAAAGAATTGTCTTGGGCTACACATAAAATACAATAATACTAACAATGGCTGATAAAAAAAAATGCACAACTCATAATGTTTTAAGAAAGTTTAAGAATTTGTGTTGGTCTACTTTCAAAGCCATCCTTGGCCCCATGCAGCCTATGGGCCATGGGTTGGACAAGCTCACTGTAGACACACAGCTTCTTATGAGTTTAAGAAGTTCTTAAACTTCTCTCTTGCCAAACAAAGGTTTCAGTTTGTACAAGTGTGAACCACCTACTAGTGTCCTGACAATGACTCTGATCCACACTAACGTTTGTCCTCTTCAAAGGTAAGCAAGCCCAATAAGACAGCCTTGCACTTCTTCTGAAGAAAAGTATGCAAAACTTGGTTTGTGAACTCTTTGTGTGTGCTTAATCATTTTCTCAGAGAGAAGGAGCCTCAAATCTAAAAAGCATTGTAAACCATTGTCCTATTTTTTCAGCCATTCACCCTAAAAAAATAATTAGCTGCACTGAACTAAAGAAAAATTGCTCCTTCTTATTTTAATTTAGCTGGTGAGATAGATCATTCTGAAGTTCTGTTTCTTATCTCTTATTCAGAATCTGTCCTAGAGGCTCAAAATAGAGACAAGACTCAGGACTTCAGCAGGATGCATTTTATCAGCTAAATTTTAATAAGAAAGAACTGTTTTTCTGTAGCTTAATCCACCTAATTGTGTTTTCAGGGTGAATGGCTGTAAATTTGAGGAAATGATGTCCCTAAATTGTCTGTCTCCCCTCTTTGTACTGCCTCAAAGAATCAGATGAAGTAGTCTCCATTAAGGAGTAGAATTAAATTTAAGATAGTACACTGTTTTTTAGAAAAACCTAAACCTGTATTTAATTTTATTAACAAGGGACTTGGGGAACCTTGATATGAAGCTCTTTCCATATTACGAAGCAAATGCAATCTATACTGAATATGCTTATCATAAAGACCCAAGCTTCAATGAATTCTTCAAATCTTAGGTGCAATCAATTATTATAAATGATGTTCATAAGCCTGGAACTCATTTAATGCTCTCTATTGAGCCTGTTTCTCATAGCCTGTAAGGTAGAAAATCTGTCACATGCAGTAAAATATCATTCGTTTATTCATTTCATTCACTTTGTAAGAATGCTATTCAGTGCAACTGATATTATTTGTTCTTCTAATATGTGATGTCAGAGTATGTTGCTACAGGGATTTAAAGATTTGTAAAATTTTAAAAAAAGTCTTTGTTATCAAGGAGTTTGTGACTTAATAGTAGTTTTAGTCAACCACATGCATTCCTCCTTTAAATGTAGAATGGATTAATATTTTTAGCACAAACAAGTGCTTCGAGGTTCAGAGGAATGTGAGATTACCTTTGAATGAAGGATCAAAGAATACTTTGTGACGAATTTGAAAATTGAAGCCAGATAGAATTTAGACTGGTGGAGGTGGGAACAGGAATAGAATGATTTTGTTCTATGTTAAAAAGCCTTTTTTATATAGCTTTTCTGCCTATGGAAGTGTGAAAATAGAATGTACTATATTTTTACTATACATTCTCTTCTGTGTCTTTTTAAACTTTACTGTATACCTCAGACTTAGTTCAAAATCAGTACATAGAAAAAGAGATTCAGTTTATTAAAAGTTATGTAAAATATATTTGGTTATCACTTTTTATACTATTATATTTATTTTTAATTATAAGTATTTCATTTTTGTATTAAAATTTGTGGTATAATTTATTTAATCAGTGCATGATAAATGACACGTAGTTTATTATTATATTTTACTAGTTAAAAATTATTTGACCAGTCTCTCATGTGGAGAATTCAGATTATTTCAAGTCATTTTTAGTATAAATATTATAGCCAAAAACATTCTTACCCACAGGTACAAGTGTAGGTGAAGATACATTTCTACACAGGAGAATTGCTGGGTCATGGGGTATGTACATTTAAATCTTGATAGATACAGTCAAAAAGTACTCTACAATGATCAATTTTTATTACCACAAAGAATGTACAGGATTACTGGTTTCCCTACACAATCCCCTACACCAAATATTACTAAATTTTTATATTTGTCTATACAGTGGTATAATATTGTAGTTATAATTTGTACTTTTTATTAAAAATGAGGTTGAAGATTTTTTTCTTTTATTTGAAAGTTAATGATTGTTATTCCAGTAACAGCAGAAAAAACTTACTGAGGACAAACCTCCACTGAGAAAAACTGGAAATGTTGCTCTCTCTTCTCTCACCATTTCTCTCACTTTTGCTCTTCATAAATATATAAAGAAAATGTGAAACTATGAAAGAAAAGTAAGTGGAAGATCTAAGACTGAAAAACACAGTAGCTCAAAATAATATCTCATAGAAAGATTCAACAGATTAGACAAATAATGCAACAAAAACAACATATGAGGAGACATGGCCAGGAATATTTGAAAAGTGATAGAGAGATGTAACCCCTGGTTCCCCACCTTCAAGCCATAAAACACAAAGAAAACCATACCTGGGCACAACAAGGTAAAACTGCTGGACGCCAAAGACAAAGAGAAAATCTTGAATAGCAGCCAGAGAAAAAGACTATTGCTTTTACTAGATAAATCATGCAATTGACATGTAATTTTTAGGAAAAGAAGCAGGAAGATATTTGAATGGCATTAAAAGTGATGAACAAAAACAAGTACTAATCTAGAATCCACTACTTCTTGAAAATATCCTTTATAAACGAAAAAACTAGGTATTTTAGACAATCAAAATAGAGGGCATTTTTCTACAAGCAGAACTACACCAAGGAATCATTAAAGGGAACTATTTATGCAGAAGGAAATGAGTTCAGATAAAGCATGAGGATGCTGGAATAAAAATGAAGGTGATTTGAAAGAGTGAATATGTTGGTAATCCAAGTGAATATTGATTACATAAAATAATAATGATAACCTGTAGGATTTTGAGATGTATAAAATTAACATGCTCATTAACATCACAAAAGGAGAGAAGGGCATACACAGAGTCAATTATTCTAAGTTTCTTGCATTCTCATGTGTTTTAATTTCTAAAATCTGAAAAATCTTTTTATTTTATTTTTTTAAATGACATATAAGTTATACACATTTATGGGGTGCATAGTGATGTTTTGACACATATTATGTGTAGTGATCAGATCAGAATAATTGGCATAACCATTATCTGGAATATTTATCATTTCTTTGTGTTTAGAACATTCAGTATCCTTCTATATTTTATTGTTAACTATAGTCATCTGACAGTGCTTTAGAACACAAGAACTTATTCCTCCTACTTAGCTGTAATGTTGTAGCCTTTAACAAATCTCTCCCTATCCCTCCTTCTTCCTACCCTTTCCAGCTACTATCTCTTGTTCTACTTTTTGTTTCTACAAGATTTACTTTTTAAAGCTTCCACATATGAGTGAGAATATGCAGTTTTTGACTTTCTGTTCCTGGCCTATTTTGTTTAAGATATCGTTCTCTAGTTTCACCATGTTGCCATAATTGACTGACAGGATTTCATTGTGTTTTATGGCTGAATAGTATTCCACTGTGTACATTTACCACATTTATTTTATCCACTTATCTGCGGTTCAGCACTTTGGTTATTTTCATATCTTGGCTCTTGTGAATAGTGCTACAATAAACATGAAGGTGCAGATGTTCCTTTGATATACTGATTTATTTTCCTTTAGATAAATGCTCAGTAGTTGGGTTGCTGGAAAATATGGTGATTCTATTTGTAGTTTTTTGAGGAACCTCCGCACTGGTCTCTATAGAAGCTGTACCAGTTTATATTACCTCCAGTAATGTCTACAAATTCTCTTTCCTCTGCATCCTTGCCAACATTTTTTAAATATCTATTTGAACTGGGATATGATGATACCGTATTGTGGTTTTGAGTTGCATTTTCCTTATTCATAATGTTGAGCATTTTTTAATAGATTTATTGGCCATTTGTATGTCTTCTTTTGAGAAACATCTGTTCAGATCATTTGTGCATTTGATATTCCGATTTTTGCTGTTGTTGTTGAGACGTTTGAGTTCTTTAAATATTCTGGATATTAATCCTCTGTCAGATTAATAGTTTGCAAATATTTTCTTCCATCCTGTAGGTTGACTTTTCACTTGTTATTTCCTTTAATGTACAGATGTCTTTTAGTTTGCTATAATTCCATTTGTTTATTTTTGCTTTTGTTGCCTGTGCATTTGAGGTCTTATTCACAATATTTTTTCCCAGACATGTGTTCGGAAACATACTCTATGTTTTCTTAGAGTAGTTTTATAGTTTGATTCCCTACATTGAGGTCTGCTATCAATTTTGAGTGGATTTTTGCATTGGGTGAGAGGAGGAGATTTAGTTTCATTCTTCTGCATGTAGATAACCAGTTTTCTCAGCACTGTTTATTAGACTGTTCTTTCCCCTAGTGGATGTTCCTGGTGCTTTTGTCAAAAATTACTTGGCTATAAACATATGAATTAATTTCTAGATTTTATACTCTGTTCCATTGGTCTATATGTCTGTTTTCATGACATTACCATGCTGTTTTGGTTACTACATTTTTGTAGCATATTTTGAAGTTTGGTACTGTGATACCTACAGGTTTGTTCTTTTTGCTCAAGATTCCTTTAGCTATTTGGGGTCTTTTGTGGTTCCATACAATTCTTAAGACTTTTTTTTCTATTTCTATGAAGAATGTCATTGATGTTTTACAGGGACTGCATAGAATCTGTAGATTGCTTTGGATAGTATGGTCATTTTAACAATACTTATTCTTCTGATTTAGGAGCATAGGATGTCTCTCCATTTATTTGTATCTTCTTCAATTTCTTTCACCAATGTTATGTGGTTAAAATCTATAGATTGCTTTGGATAGTATGGTCATTTTAACAATACTTATTCTTCTGATTTAGGAGCATAGGATGTCTCTCCATTTATTTGTATCTTCTTCAATTTCTTTCACCAATGTTATGTGGTTTTTCTTGCAAAGGTCTTTCTCCTCCTTATTTAAATTTATTCTTAGGTATTCATTTTTTGTGGCTACTGTAAATAGGATTTCCTTTGTGCTTTCATTTATAGCTAGTTTGTTGTGCATGTATAGAAGTGCTACTGGTTATTATATGTTGATTTTATATTATGAAAATTTACTAAATTTGTTTTTCAGTTCAAAAGTTTTTGGTAGAATATTTAGGTTTTTCTATACATAAGATAATGTCAGCTGCAGTCAGGGATTTGACTTTCCCCTTTTTAATTTGAATGCCCTTTCTTTTTTTTATCTTGCTTAAATTCTCCAGCTAGAACTAACAATACTATGTTGAATAAGAGTGGTGAGAGTGGATATTTCTGGTTAGTTTCAGTTCTTAGAAGAAAAGATTTAAACATTTCTTCATTAAATAAGATGTTAGCTATGGGTTTGTTAGATGTGGACTTTATAAGGTTGACCTACTTTCTTTCTATACCTAATTTATTGAGAGTTTTTAATCACAAAGGAGTGTTGAATTTTGCCAAATGTTTTTTCTGTATCTATTTAAACAGTCATATGTTTTTGTCCTTCATTCTATTAATATGTTGTGTGATCTTTATTGGATTCTGTATATTGAATCATACTGGAATTCCTGAAATAAATCCCAGTTGATCGTGGTGTATTATCTTTTGGATATGTTGTTGGATTTTGTTTGCTTGTATTTTGTTGAGAATTTTTGCATCTATGTTCATCAGGGATATTGGCCTATAGTTTTATTTTCTTGTCGTGTCCTTGTCTGATTTTGATATCAGGGTCATGTTGGCCTTGTTAGGAAGAATTACCTCAGCTTTAATTTTGTTCAATGGCTTGAGAAGAATTGATATTAACTTTTCTTTAAAGATTTGATAGAATTCAGCAGTGAAACCATCCACCTCTGGACTTCTTTTAGTTGGGAGTATTTTATTACTGATTTAACCTTGTTACTTGTTACCTGTCCTCTTCAGGTTAGATGGCTTAACATACGGTCAGTCCTGGTGCATGTTTCAAGTGCTAATGAAAAGAAGATAAGCTTTGTAGTTGTTGGATAAAATGTTCTGTAACTGTCTCTTAGGTACATTTGTTTTATGCTGTAGTTTAAAGTCAATATTTCTTTGTTGATTTTCTGACTAGATGATATGGCCAATGATGAGTGTAGGATGTTGAATTCCCAACTATTATTTTAATAGGGCCTTTCTTTTAGATATAATATTTGCTAAGCAGATTTTGGTGCTCTGGTGTTGGGTACACATATATTTAAAATTGTGATATTCCACCGCTGAATTGATTCCTTTATTATTATGTAATTTTCTTCATTTTCTCTTTTTACAGCTTTTGACTTGAAGTTGATGTTTCTGATATGAATATAGCTACTCCTTCTTGCTTTTGATCTTCATACATGTGGAATACATCTTTCCATCCCTTCAGTTTATGTGTGTCCTTGCAGGTGAGATGATTTTCCTATAGGCAGAATATAGTTTTTTCTTGTTTTTTAAATCCATTTTGCCAATCTACATTTTTTAATTTTTTACTATATTTTTTTTATTTTAAACTTTATATTTTAAATATAATTTGGGTACATAATAGGTGTATATATTTATAGGGTACATGAGATATTTTCATACAGGCAAGGAGTGACTAATAATAATATCAGGGTAAATGGGATATACTTTAAAAGTATATTTTAACTCACCTGAAAATATTTTCTAGAATTTTCAATAAAAGCATCAAAGCAAAATAGAATAATTCAAGTAAAGTTCCATTTCATAGAAAACCATCTGATGTGAAAATCCTAAATAAAACATTAGCTAGTCAAATACAGTAATGCATCACATAAGAAGACATCAGACATCAATTCAGCCATGATGGAAGAATAGTACTAGAATTACAATCTCATCATACCTAAGAAAACTAGAAAACAATATGAAACACCTCTTTTTCAGACATTTAGCGACAGGACAGCATTATGATCTCTGAGAGAAGGTAAACAAATAAGTCCTACTATCTTACCTTTTTTAAAATATGGAAAAACTTTCAAGACTATGGTGCAAAGAGAGTAAACCCAAGCAGAACACAAATGTTTCTTTGAATTAAGGAGAAAGAGATCAGAGTTTAAAGAGGTTAAACTGATTGGAAAAACTACATCTCAGAGACTTCTACTTCTCTTAATGATGGAAGAACAACAGTTGGATTTACATTGCCATCTTAAACAATAAAAAGACTGGATAAAATATATAAAACAACTTATTGTGGACACTGGACAACTGGTAGCACATGGCTATAATCCCCGAGAGATGGGAGTTTCACAGAGAAAGAGCTCATGAGATCTGCATAGGGATTTCTTTAAGTCTTTAACTGATTTTAGTGGGCACATGTGTGGAGTGTGACTCCACGATAGTGGAGAAAGAATCATGGGAAAGCAAATAATTATCAGAGTTCACACAATGTTGAGAAATTTTGTGTTCCCATTAGTCAATGTGAAGTGGTCTCCAAAATACATGGAGATTAGAGTACATTCCTTTGGTAATGGGATTAAACAAGCACTATTTACTCCTTGGGACTGACCCAAACATAAAAGCAAGCACTCTAAATATTAAACTGATTTCTACTACATTATATGTAGCCAGAACAATGTTGAACATTCATAAAAAAGCATTCCAAAAGGTAACAATATAAAATCAATTATATTCATCATCCAGAAATTATCAGGAATGCAAAGAAGTGTGAAACTATGACCTGTAAACAGGAGAAATACCAATCAATAGAAACAGATACAATAATGAGGAAAAGAATTAAATCAGAAGGCAACATACTAAGTTTCCTGTGTTAAGAATGAGGTAAAAGTAGGACATAATGAGGAGAGAAATAGAGTATGTATAAAAGATCTAATGGAAATGCTACAGGTAAGAAATACAACATAAAAAATATATACTCAACAGAATAATAACAAATTAGACTATAGAGAACAGATAGTGAACCTGAAAACTTTCCAAAAATTAAGCACAGATAAAAAATATCCTGGAAAAAAAGAGCTCTAATGATTGGTAAAACAATATCAAGCAATCTAATATAAATGCCATTAGATTCCCAGAAGTGAAGGAGACAGGGGAAAGAGAAGGGCCAAAGGTTATCTGAAGAAATTACAGTTAAAATTTTCCAAATTTGAAGAAAAGTATGAAATCATAGATTCACCAACTAATGTTGATGATGGGTTGATGGGTGCATCAAACAACCATGGCACATGTATACCTATGTAACAAACCTGCACGTTATGCACATGTATCCCAGAACTTAAAGTATTATAAAATAAATAAATAAATAAAATAGAAAATAATTAAAGGAAATCACACTATGGTACATTAAAATAATTTGCAATAAACACTGGTAAAAAGACATTTTTTAAAGAAACCAGAGGAAAACAGGAATATTACTTACAGAAGAACAGAGGTAACTACCACAATAGATTCTTTGTCAGAATCTATGTAAGCCAGAAGACAAAGGAGAAAAAGAAAGTGATAAAAAGACAAAAAGTGTAGGGGGTGTGGAAAGCCTATAAATCTAGAATTTAATACCCAAATAAAATACTTTTCAGAAAATGAAATACAATAAAGACAATTTTAGTGAAAAGCTGAAATAATGTATTAGCAGCCAATCTATATTATCATGTATAAAAAGGAATTTCATCAGATAAAATAAAAATAATTTCAGATAAAAACTTGAATCTCCATAAAACAATAAATATTTTCAAAAATGTAATGTACATGTAAAGTAAAATATGTAGGTAAGTTATTATTTTTAGTTTTGTAAAAAGATAACTGATAATTTAAATTAAAAATCATAACAATATTAAATGGGGTTTATAAAATATGTACAAGTAAAATGTATGATAATAATAGCCCAAAGAATAGGAGAGAGAAAATTGGAGTATGTTGTTGTAAAGTTTATATACGAATCATGAAGTAGTATAATACAATGTCAAGGAGACTTTGAAAACTTAAAGATATATATTGTATACCTTAGAGTAATCACTAAATGTAAAACAAAGAAATATAGGTAATAAGCCAATAGTCAAGATAGAAAAGAGTCATGAAAATGTACTCAATATAAAATTAGCCAGAAGGCCAGTCACAGTGGCTCACGCCTGTAATCCCAGCACTTTGGGAGGTCAAAGTGGGTGGATCAGCTGAGGTCAGGATTTTGAGACCAGCCTGGTCAGCATGGTGAAACCCTGTCTCCACTAAAAATACAAAAATTAACTGGGTGTGGTGTTGTGCACCTGTAGTCCCAGCTATTTGGGAGGCTGAGGCAGGAGAATCACTTGAACCTGGGAGGCAGAGGTTGCAGTGAGCCAAGATCACACCACTGCACTCTAGCCTGGGCAATATAGGGAGACTCTGTCTCAAAAAAAAAGGAAGCCAGGAAAAGGGAAAATAAACAAATAAAAACAGGCAAATTGAAGGGGGAAAAATGGCGAGAACTTAGAGTTAAGCCCAACCATACTGATAACTATATTAAATATAAATGGTCCAAACATTTAAACTGAAAGGCAAAGATTGCCAGATTTGATTAAAAAGTAAGGCAACTGTGTGCTATCTATAACAAATTGACTTTAAATATAAATATGCAAATAGAATAAAATGAAAAGAATAGAATAACTCTTTACCATGGACCCCAATAAAAAGAAAGCTGGAATTGATATATTAATATTACACAAAACAGACTTTAGAACAAGGAATATTATCAGGAATACAGAGGGATATTTTAGCTCAATAAAGGAATTAATTCATCAGAAGGACATAATAAAAATATGTATGCATTTGATAATAGAACTAAAAATTACCTGAAGTTAAAACTGATAGAACATAAAAGAGAAATAGACAAATCTACAACTATAATTAGCATAAAAACTTTTCTCAGTTATCAATTAAAAATTTATGTAGAAAAGTAGAAAGTATAAAGACTTGAAGAAGCACCACAAACAAATATACCTAATTGACATTTATAGACTACTCCACAAAACAGGAGCAAAATACATATGTCTTTAAAGTACACACAGATCATTCATCAAGATAGATGTTCTACCATAAAAATATCTGAATAAGTTTCAAATGATTTAAATCATAAAACTTTCATTCTCTAACCACAACAGATTAAAAATAGAAATCAGGAATACAAATATATTCAGAAAACAACTAACATAGGAAAAGTAAATAAGAAACTTTTAAATAACTCATGGGTTTCAAAATATATCACAGTAGAAATATATTAAATTGATTGAAATAAAACAAAAAAATTAAAATACACAGAAGTTGCCCTCTGTGTATTTTAATAGCTGTATATTCTGCATATATCTGTATATTATGTATAATTCTGTTTATTTTAATAGCTTGATTGCTCAAGCTATTCTGTGCATTGTAGGATGTTTTGCAGTATCCCTCATCCTTATCCACTAGATGCCAGTAGCACTCTCTTCCTCTGCTGTGACAACCAAAATCTCTCCAGACATTACCAAACATCCCTTAAAAGGCAAAATTACCCCTAATTGAGAATCATTGAGCAAAGGTAGTGCTCAGAGGAAAAATATACCATTAAATGCTAGTACTAGAAAAGAAAAAAAGGTTTAAAATGAATGCTGTAAGAAATAAAATATAAATAAGAAACCAGAAATTTAGCACATTTACCTTCGACTAAGAAGAAATAAGTAAGAACAAGAGAATAAATTAGACAACAAGGAAATCAATTATAATTCTATGTAATACTAATTAACATTTAAATGTTATTTGAATAAATGGCATTAAAATATACTAAAAAATACTGTTTAGTATACCAATATACTAAAAAATACTGAGGGATAAATTTTAACAATTATGTGCAAGGACTGAACACTGAAAACCAAAAAATACTGCTGAGAACTTAAGAAAGACCTAAATCAAGGGAGTGCTATATCATGTTCATGGATTTTTTTTTTTTTGAGACGGAGTCTGGCTCTGTCACCCAGGCTGGAGTGCAGTGGTGTGATCTCGACTCACTGCAAGCTCCGCCTCCCGGGTTCATACCGTTCTCCTCCCTCAGCCTCCTGAGTAGCTGGGACTACAGGCACCCACCACCATGCCTGGCTAATTTTTTTATATTTTTGGTAGAGACAGGATTTCACTGTGTTAGGCAGGATGGTCTCGATCTCCTGACCTCATGATCTGCCCAACTCGGCCTCCCAAAGTGCTGGGATTACAGGCATGAGCCACCACACCTGGCTGGTTTATGGATTAAAAGATGCAATATTGATTGTCAAGATATCATTTTTCTGCTAATTGATTCACAGATTCAATGCAACCCCAAACTGAGAAAAACTTTTATTTTTTGTTAAGAGGCAAGCTTTTTAAAATTTATGTGGAAATGTAAAGCACCTAGAATAGTTAACACAATTTTTAAAAAGATCAAAGTTGAAGAATTACATCCATTGACTTCAAGACATCTGTAAAGCTACTGTAATCAAGACAATGTTATATCACTGCTAAGATAGAAAAAAACTTCACGATTTGACTAATTTGGCATTTATAGAACATCACCTAAACACTACCTTCAACAACATAATAAATAATAGCAGAAAAAAAATTACTCTTCCAAGTGAACATGGAGCTTACAGCAAGATAGAGCATATGCTGAGTAATACAATTCTCAATATATTTAAAATTATTGAGATTAGATATATCTTTGACAAAAACAGAAGTAAATGAGAGCCCAATAACAATAGATTATCCAAAAAATTTTTAATTATTTAAAAAGTAATCACTTCTAACTACCTTGTCTGATAACAATAAAATAAAAAGGGCAATTGAAAAGTATTTTGAATCATATGATTACACAAACACATCAAATTTGTAGGGTAGAACTAAAACAATTGCTAGATGGAAATGTGTAGCTTTAAATACTATATTAGAAAATAAGATCAAAACTCTATTACCTCAGCCTTTGCATTAAGAATCTTACAAAAAAGGTCCAAATTAAGCCCAAAGTAGAAGAAATATAGTAATAACTAATAAAAATTAATAAAATAGAAAATGAGTAAATAGAGAGAAAAATTACTAAAACCAAAAGTTAGTTTATTAGAAAGAGCAATAAATTGTTAAATTACTATCTAGACTAATCAAGAACAGAAAGAAAATATGAATTGCTAAAATCAGGAATTACATCGTAAGTATCACTATAGATTTTATAGACTCTAAGGGACAATAAGGGAATACTATGAACATTCGTATTTTCACAATTTAGATGAAATGAACAAATTTCTCAAAATATTCCAATTATGAAAACAGACACAAAACTTAAAACCTGGCAGTCAATATTTATTAAATAAAGTAATCTTTTAATTAAAACTTTCCCCAAAAGAAAACCTTAGACCATACAATTATTTCAGAATAAAGCATTCAATAAAATTCATAGCAAAAACTTTCTGCAGAACAGTTATACAACCCAAAAGGTTCATCACTGAAACATCTCCAGCCAAAATCCTCTTTAAAGGTGAAAGACTAAAAGCTTTTGTTACTGAGATTAGGAACAAGGTATTGCTGTCCACACTCATTCATCACCTCTATTCATCATTGTTCTGGATATAACATTCAGGGCATCAAAATTTTTAAAAAGAAGCCAAAAATGACAAGAAAAAAATTAAAGCTGCTCCAACTGGAAAAGAAGCAGTAAATTTCTCTTTATATATAGATGCCATGATCAAGTTCATATTAAATTCTAAGGTGTAGGATTTAATGTATTAAATATAATTAGTAAACTATATTTTTATATGCATATATATTATATACACACAAACATAATTAAATTATTATTTAATTGAATAAAAATTCTATAATGTTTGTGTGTATGAGATACATATATGCATATAACATTCATATCTTTTACTAATATATGCATACATGTGCACCTACACAGTAATAATTGAATTTAGTAAAGTTGCACAACACAAGGCCAAGATATAAAAATAAATTTTATTTCTTTATATGTTATATTTTATATATTTTAATTTCAAAAAATAGAAGATAAAATTTTCAAACCTTTACAATAATTTCCAAGTTAAAGCAAATATATTGAAGGCTTCTTCACTGAAACCTATAAAACATTGTAGGGGGAAACTGTAGAAGTCCTAAAAAATTCAAGAGTTATGCCATGATGATCAATTGCAAGACTCAATATTGTTAAGTTGTCAGTTCTTCCTAAATTAATGTATAGATTCAATGCATAGACATACAAAATTCCAATAGGCTTTTTTGGTGTGTAAATTGATAATACAATCCTAAGATTTACAGAGAAATGAAAATGACATAATATACAGAGCAATTTTTAAAAGAACAAAGTTGGAGGGCTTGTATACCTGGTACTGACTCAAAACTCACTATAAAACTACAGATTCAAGACATCATGATATGGGTGCAAGGATAAACATACAGATAACAGAACAGAATAGAGAGTTCATTAATACCCATGTAAATATATTCAAGTATTTATTATTAAAATCCCCAAGTATTTTAATATTAAAATTATATTTTTTATGAATAATGTTGTCATCACTATATATTTGCATAAAATGTGAATTTTGATTCTTACTCCATATTTTGCAAAATTAAGTAAAACTGAATCATCAACTTAAACTAGAATACCATTAGAGAATAGCAGAAAATCTCCATGACTTTGGGGTTGACAAAGATTTCTTAGAACTTACTAGCCATAAAAGAAAAATATTAAATTAGACTTCATCAAAATTGAAAATTTAAAGTTTGCTACATCCATAATATGAATATACTACTCAGCAAAAAAAGCATTTCCAGTAAATGAATGCTCCCATAAAAGTGAACACACTGTACGATTCAATTTATATAAAATTCAGAAACAGACAAAACTAATATAAAGCACTGGCAGATTTTTTTGGATCCTGGTTTAGAAGTAGGGATAAAATGACTGCAAAGAGATAAATGCAATTCTTTTGGAGATAGAAATGATTGGATCCTAACTTAGATGGTGGTTACATGGGTGCATTCATATGTCAGAACGTACTGCACTGTGTGCACAAAATTGATGCATTTCATTGTATTCAATTTTTATCTCAAAAACTGATTTAAAGACAAAAATATACTGTAGTAAAGTTGATTACAAGAATGAAATGGTTAATATTAGATAGTATATCAATTTCTGATGAAACATGTCATTAAACCAGAAATAGAAGGGAATGTCCTTAACTTTATCAAGTGATAACAGTGAATAAAACTTAAACCAAGCTTGTCCAACCCATGACCTGCAGTTTGTATGCAGCCCAGAACAACTTCGAATACATCCCAGCACACATTCATAAACTTTCTTAAAACATTATGAGATTTATGCAGAGACCATTTTTTTTTTTCAGTTCGTCAGCTGTCGTTAGTGTTAGCATATTTTATGTGTGACCCAAGACAATCCTTCTTCCAATGTGGCTCAGAGAGTCCAAAAGTTTGGACACCCCAGACCTAAACCTATATGAAACACCATATTTAATCAAGAAACTCTACAGATTTTCCCAAGGCTAAGATAAAGACAAAGATGCTTACCATCACTGCTACTTTTTAAGCAATAATGAAGACGCTGGCCGATTTTGTAATTAGGGGTAAAGAAAAAAAAGTTTAATAATTGAAAAAAGGGATAAACTGCCATTATTTACATATGATATGTTCATCAATAATTTAAAAAAATTTAGAGACAATGAGCAATCCAATTATTCTAATTAGAGAGTTCAGCAAATGTGTTGCATAAAATAGCTTAAACAAATTAATACCATTTCTCTATGGCAGGGGTCAGCAAACTACTGCCTACTAGCCAAATCCAGCTGTCACTTTTTTTTTTTTTTTTTTGAGACAGAGTTTCACTCTCGTTGCCCAGGCTGGAGTGCAATGGCACAATCTCAGCTCACTGCAACCTCCGCCTCCCAGGTTCAAGAAATTCTCCTGCCTCAGCCTCCCGAGTAGCTGGGATTTCAGGCATGCACCACCACACCTGACTGATCTTGTATTTTTAGTAGATACAGGGTTTCTCCATGTTGGTCAGGCTGGTCTCGAACTCGTGACCTCAGGTGATCCACCTGCCTCAGCCTCCCAAACTGCTGGATTACAAACGTGAGCCACCGTGCCCAGCCCACCTTTTTTTTTTAATAAATAAATTTGTATTGTAATACAGCCATGTTCACTTGTTTACATATTGTTTAGAGCTGTTTTCCTGCTAATATGGCAGAAGTGAATAGTTAACAATAGAGACAAGTTGGCTCAAAAAGCCCCAAATTGTTCACTATCTGTTCCTTTACAGAAAATTTGTACTGACCCTTGTTCTATAACATCAATTAGAATTGATGTTCTAAGTAATCAATTAGAAAATAACCGAAAAAAGGATGAACTACACATTTATGGAGATAATTAATGTCTTTGTTAAAGAACTTAAAAGCAGATCTAACTAAATGGGATGACATTTCCTATCTACAGATAGGGCAACTTATTATTACAAAATATAATTCTTCTTTAAAATCACCTATAAAGTCAAGGCAGTCCCAATCAAAATTACAGTTGAATCTTTTTAACAGCTTGGCACACACCTTTTAAACTTTAAATGAGAGATTAAAGAGCGATAAAAAAGAAAAGTGAAGAGAGCTGTCCTACTTTTCAGATATTTAGATAAACCTCAAAATTATTTAGTACAAATAATATGATATTCTGGGAGAAATAAATAGACCAAAGGAGCAGAACTCAGAAAAAGGCTCACTTATATATGGAAAAATAATTGATGGTAAATACAGCACCACAAGTGGATATATGTATCATTTAGTAAAGAGTGTTTGAAAACTGCCTACTATTTTGAAAACAAATAAACCTGGATGACTAAATAACATTGAATATAAAGGTGAAGTTCTGATGTAGTAGACATTGAAAGGGTAGATTATAATACTACTGGAAGAAAAGGAAGAAAGTTATCTTGTAATTTGGGGCATAAGTGGAGAACCTCTTAATATCCCCAAAGCACAAATCAAGATACAAATACAAGAACGAATTTGGCTAAATGAAATTAACTATATACATAGTACACAGTATATGGAATTCCTAAAAATCACAAAAACAAAAGAGAACAGAAAACCAATTTGAAATGTGAGAAGGCTTTATATTTATAATACACGCAAAGATAAATCCCAAACTAATCACAAATTTCTTGAGATATTCAAACTCATGAGTAATGTCATGAATCAAATAAAAATAAAATAATAATTGACATCCATGAGATAAACAAAGAAATTATTATTATTTTTAAGAAACAAAGTCTTGCTCTGTCACCCTGGCTGGAGGACAGCAGCACCACCATAGCTCACTGCAGCCTCAAACTCCTGGGCTCAGGCCATCCTTCTGCCTCAGTCTGCTGAGTAGCTAGGACTACTGGTGTAAACCACCATCCCCAGCTAATTTATTTCTTATTTTTTTTGTGGAGATGGTGACTTGCTGGGTTGCCCAGGCTGGTCTCAAACTCCTGGCCTCAACTGATCCTCCCACCTCAACCTCTGAAAGCACTGGGATTACAGGCATCAGACACTGTGCCTGATCAGAAATTATTAGTAAAACCAAATCTGTAGCAATTATTGAGAGATAGGAACACTCAGGCACTTCTGGTGAGATTACAGCTATTCTATAAAATAACTTGCAGTGCTTATGAAATTAAGTACATCTACAAACTTAATTACGAGTATATCCATAATAGTGTATATTCGTACTTACTGTGTATGTGGACATCTTGATTATGGAGTATGTGTCCTTCTCTGGCCACTCTGAATACATTTCCCACACTTATTAATGTATATGTTTTCATCCTTTGTTGGTTTGGTTTGTGTACCACTTTATATCCTTACTGTGTATGCATATGTGTTTATTAGTGTATATCCATGCTTATGTCATGTGTTCATTCTTGCTGAGTATATCTGCATACTTTCTGAGTATGACTCAGGAAACCTACTCCTGTAATATGCTCTAGAGAAATTCTCTCATAGGTTCATAAGCAGACTTGTATGAAGTCGTTACATCATCATGCATTATAGCAAGGAGCTGGAGGAAATCTAGTGACGGAATAGATCAGAAAATGTAGTAGATCCATACTTCGGAATCCAATACAATACTTCAGTTTAAACCGATAGTATTATGGATACATGGATACTTAAAAAATTCCCTGAGGGAACAAAAGTAAGAAACAGAGCAATACTGTTTATGTAAATTCAAAACATATACACACAAAAACACTTCACATTTTAAAAGGAAATGTGAATGTTCAAGGACATATCTAAATGCATTATAGTAGGTATTTAGTCCGGTACAGGAGTTGAATGAGAATTAGGATCTAGGGTGAAGTGGGAAGAGAGTAAAACAAGGGCAGGGCCTTGCATCAACGTAACAACTGTGCTCATATATACAAGTGCCCTGCATAGGAAATAAGGTGAATGAACCCTCTAAATTTATGACTTGTGGTAGGCCTGATGATGAGGAGTGTGACTAACAACTTTTTGTAACTTGCCCAAAATGGGAATAGAAATCAAAGATGAAAAAGAGAATGTCAAATTGAATTTATAAAGCTTAGACATGTATAATGAGCATACATTGAGCATAGATGGGTATATATTACAAAGCTTTCTTAGGATATTTTTAGCACATCTTCACTAAAAATTATATGAGATAATTCAACAAATACCAACGAAATACTTTATTTTTTGTATTTATTTCAAAATGATCCTCATAATTTATAATATGATTTAAATATATTTTTCCCAACTTATAGTAAATACACTTTGCAAAGTCATTCTTTCTAGGTGGAATTAAATTACTTACCTTGGTAATGGAGAGTCACCGGAAGGATGTAAATGAGTTGTTAACATGGCACTTCATTGCCACAATAATTTAGAGCCACTAGCTAGCTTGATGTGTCTGCAATAAATGTTTTATTATTTAGGAAAAATACACTATACAAGTTGCAATGTGCCATGCTCATTCATGCTGTAAATCAACAAAGATCAGCAGACTGAATAGAAAAATGAAAAGCTTATTTAGAAACTGACATAAGCTTTCAGATGAGCAGGGATGGTTGAAGTTAACTGCATTCATTTTTCTTTGCTTGTCATATTTGCCACTTGAATTTCACTGCTAAAGATAGAAGATAGTTTTGCTTTATGAAATTATAGCCACAGAAACAGTGTTTGCATTTATATAGATATAGTCATAATAAAGTGGAATATAAAGAAGCCACACTAAAGTGATAGTAGCCCCAAATTTATGAAGTGTAGGATGGAGTTTGCTACTCCACATCTCTAGACTCAGGGAAATTGTTCTATGGAGATCAAGGCTTGTGTTAGAAAGCATGGCATGCGCTGGAACTGTATAGTAATTGCCAAACAATACTACAAAGCACCGTAAAATTTAGCATTTGTAAAGCCCCTGGCAATTTTTCTTTTATTTATATTGTTTCCATTTTGACAAACTCAATATCCTAGAAAAATTACCACTGTGTTCTCAAACCAAGTAATGCCAGTTGAGAGATCAACATAGACCAATGAAGTGTTACCTTCACCATGAGAACTCCCCACGCTCACTGTGGTCACCTAGAAAGTTCCAAAGTCGGCTACAGGTGGGGTCCTTGGTGTTGAAACAGCGAAGTGTGGAAGCCGCGCTGTTGTCCTACCTTGTGCCCTGGAAGAAGGTGTCCTGGGCTACTGAATGCCAAGTTATTTTGTGTAAAAGGGACACAAGTAATTGACACCCACCCACCTTAGTGTTACTTTCATAATAACAGCATTAATCTGTACTATGTAATGATCCTTTTCTATGTAAAGTTTGTTAGGGAATTGGTGAGGTGTTAACCACCAAGTTGAGATTAGCTCTTCCTGGATGTAGATTTGTTACAGATGTCAGGGCCACAAGCCCAAGTTAAAAAGAAGAAGAAAAAAATATATATTATTGATTTATTTATGATGATAAAAAATCAGAATCCTAGAAAGGGAACATGTAAGTTACAATGTAGCCAGGTGTAGTAAGATGGGAAAAGGGTAGTTGGCAATAAACAGCTGTAAAATGAGTTGCCATGAGGCTGAGCTTGTGGAAATCCAGGAAAGGGCCCGTCATGTGGAGGTGAGAAAGGCTATCGAGGAAATGTCAATGATAAAGAAAATGCAGAAGCTGAGCTAAAGATAAATTTTAGGGAAAGAGGAGTGTAATGTATACATAGTGAAATTCAGAAGTCTTAAAAGTATAGTTCAATGTGTGTTGATACATACATATCCATCAAATTCATACCTCTGACAGGATGCAGATTTTTATCACCCTAAGAAGTTCCCTGTACCTCTTTCCAAACAAAATCACCTCCTACCGTAGGCAACCAGTGTTTTATGTTCTATCATCATAGATTACTTTTCTGTTTTTGAACTTAATATCAACAGAGACATGCATTATGTACTCTCATGTCCCACTTCTTTCACTCATACTGTTTTTGAGATTCATCCTTGCTCTTGCAAGTATCAATAATTAATTCCTTTGTATTCTAAGAAAGCATCCTATTGTGTGTGTGTGTGTGTGTGTGTGTGTGTGTATATATATATATATATATATCTCAATCTGTTTACTCTTTATCCAGTTGATGAATTATTGAATTGTTTCCACTTTTCTATATTACAAATAACACTGTATGAACATTGATAGACAAATCTTCATGTGGACATATTTTTTTAAACTTCTCTTGAATAAACATGTAAGAGTAGAATTGCTGGAAAAGTACACATTCTTTATAAGAAGCTGCCAAACCATTTCTCTAAGTGAGTTTACCATTTTATTACCTCAACAACATTAGGAGAGTTCTCATTGTTTCACATCCTCATCAACACTTGGTGTTGTCAGTTAAAACTACACATTTTACATTATACACAATTTGAGACAGAAATAACTGAAAGCTTAAAATTATGCACAATGTTCATATTATGCTAGTGGAAGAAAAAGCATTATTACATGATATAAATTAGAAGCATGCCCTGCAAAATTAGTATTCATCATACAGTGAAATGATTTCACTGGCATTAATCATTATCTTCTTTGGATAAGCCAGTGTATATTTTTCCATTACCTCAATAAAATATCATGAATTGATATTAGCCTGCTAAGATGAATACCAGCTGTTTTAAGATGCTGAACTATAAATGTATTTGGAATTAATACAGAGCCTGAAAAAGCCTACCATAATCTAATATTTGTTGCACTTAATTTCTTAGATCTTACAAGAAGTCTGGAGATGTGGAAATCTAAGTGATGAAAATCTCCTGCAATTGTGAAATAATTTATTCTTCTTGGACTCTAGTTTTCCTTTTTGAAACTAGAAATGATACTAAAGAGAGCGTTGAGGGAAGAGATGAGAGAGAGAGATTAATCTGGGATCTGTGGAACTCTAGGTAGTCTGTGCAGGGCAAAATAAAGCCTGTGATCATTCTGAAATACTATACTAAATTTCGTTTGTATAGTATATCAGAATTTGTGTGTGAACGAGGAAGGTGTGTGTGCTCAAAAGAGTTTATGAACCAGTATCTTAGGAGGGCCTGCTACCATCTTGGTATTTTTTCGATGGGTCCACTAAAAGAGGCTCTGATTGCTCTTGGCAATTAACTTATTCAGCTAAGTCTGTCCAGGTGCTTCAAACCTCTGCTACTGGAAACAGTTTTGGGTGTGCACAAGCAGATATTACTTTAATATTTCATATGATTTTCATCAAAAAATTTTGAAAATCATTCCTTATGAACAGAGTAGACTTAACTCTGGCAGCCCCAAATGGATGAAGCTCTTGGTGCTTATCGGGAAAAAGAAAAAGCATTGCTTTCTATCTCTACTTTGATGATAAAAGGAAGTTTTCCTGCTACAATTATTTTGTGAAAATAAAGTTGAATGCCTAAACATACAACAGAGAACACTCACAGGTAAGGTTTACGAACCATGACTAACCTTGTCTCTGTGCATTTTAGCACATCTTCCCGAGATGACCCAACGTTCATGCTGCCCCCGTTTAATCTAAAATTAACCTTCATGATGCCATTTCCTGTGTGGTGCCTGCCTTTGAGTGGTGTCATTGTCACACAGTGATTTGGTTCACTAGTTCATGGCGTTCATTTGGACAAGTTACCACTAATGTGTCTATGCTTCAGTATTCTCAGCTGTGAAGGAGAAATGACCCTGTTAACAGCATGCTTCCCTGAGGTGTTGTGATGGACAGCCAATACAATTATTGTGAAACATTTTACCTGATGCAAAAAAAGGAGTTTTATGGGGAAGTTATATGACCTTCTCCCTGGCATTATATGATGGTTCAGAGAGCTTGTGTATTGCTTTATGAAAACATTTATTTAGAAAATGCCTTGACAACCTTAAACAACTAGTGTTTTACAGTATAAAATATTAAGACTACTTTTATTACTTTTGCTGTCATCAATTGTTATTATTATTCTTACTGCTGTAAATGTGAAGGAAGATCCACAATGGTGGACATAATGGGATTTTCAAAAGTATAATGAACGGCTGAGCCATAATACATTATTATGGTCCTCCCATTAACCCAACCATCCTGAAATCTATACAGGTGCATATGATAGATTTGGGAATAATATCTAAAAATGTTCTTATCCACAAAAGAATAAAAAACAATTCAAGTTATGAATTGGCTTTCAGCCTAAGACACCTTGGGTGGCTTGGTTAGACTCCAGTAACCCTACTGATAGAGCAATGTGATGCTGTTGTCCAAAGCACAATAAGACTTCGGTTAACTAGAAAATAACTAAAATTGAAACCTCAGTTAAGTAGACTCTACAAACCCCATTTAGAGCAAAAATAAAGGTATAATTATTTTTTAAAAAGCAGAAAGAAGAGTTTCAGAAAATGAAGTGAGTAAGCAAACAAGTTCAAGTTCTAGAGAACCTGAAAAGAGAAGCCACCTGATAATATCAATTGACGGTCACTTAGAATTCTGAGTACTCTACTCTCCATGAGGCTGTTACAGATGCTTTATAGACATTAGCCGTAATTCTCACCGGAAGACTTTTATAGTGCAATGCTGATTCAGAAAGGTTAAAACTTATTTATGTAATTGGTAAGTTACCAAGTGGGGGTTCAAACCCAACTCCATCTAACGTTTTTCACAACAGCAGCAGCATGCCTCATTAGAACTGGAGTTCTGAAGAAGTCGATGCAGACTATGGGAAAAATAACTTATCTACTCAGATAAATTAGTTTGAATAAAATCAATGAGTATTCTGTGGTTTTCCTTTTTGGTAGGACACTTCAACAATTTTAATAATATGCTTTATGACATTACAAGAGGTGACTGTACTAGGCAATATTACCCAAATGTAACTAATTATGGGGCACTTATTTGGAGGGTTGCAGGGGAAGGGGCTTTACAGGACCAGCATTTCATTGAAATGTCACTACATCCACTTCTACCAGCTTTTGCAAACTAAACTTTATGCTCAAAGTGATTAATCTGAGAAATGCAAACTTGTAAATATACTTAAAATGCATTGCCTATAATTATTTAATAAGGTAGGGAAAGACTCTTAGGTATCTAAGAAAAATTTTTGATAAAACTTTAAAGGAAGACTTTTCCAGTTAACTGGAAAATACAGTTAACTAGAAAAAGCATCCTTTAATTACTCTGAGTAACAGGTCATATTGAGCAAACTTGATACTCTTACTATGCCAATAATCATTCTGGTTTATATTTAAAATTTAGCATGAGGCCATAGCAGACCCTTTTGTTTGGATAACTCAGTAACCATCCCCAGTTCTCTTCATCTTTGCCCCTTTCTGTCACAGAAAGTGAAAAAATTATTCCCCTTTTCCTACTCACTTTCCTATCTTTTGTTGAAACTAATGGTAGTACCAGAGCACATATTAAACAGTGAGACATAAACATAAGGCTTAAAAATTTTTGTGGAGGACTAAAGATATATTAACAGTAGTCTGAAAAATATGTTTTAAGACAAACGGTCAATTTTTTTTTAAACAAATCTTTATTGGGATGTGAATAATGGACAATAAATTTTATTAATTTAGGTGCATAATTTGATTAGTTTTGAAAAATTTGCAGTTAGGTGGCTACCACCACAACACAGATGTAGAAAATTTAAATCAACCCCCCAAAATTCCCTCATGCCCTCTGCAGACACAATTCTTTCTTCATGCCTCACCGCTATCAAACATTTATCTGCTCTACCTTCCTGTAGTTGTTTTCTAGAAGTTCATATAAATGAAATCACGTAGCATGTTGCGTTTGGTCTAACTCCTTACCATTAGCATTATGCTTTTGAGATTCACAGACGTTTTGTATACCTGTAGTTCATTTATCTTTTACTTGCTGAATGGTATTTCATTTTATGAACATAACATGATCATTGCATCTATTCCCCCACTGATGGCCATTGGGTTGGTTGTTTCCATAATTTGGTAAAGCTGCTGTGACAATTTGTGTATGTGTCTTTGTGTGGATGTATATGTTTATTTCTTTTTGGTAAAATACCTAGCAAAGTTCCTTGGGATTGTTTTGATACTCTCAGACAGTCCTTTTAGACTAATACACTGCTGAAGACTCGCCCTGGTGCCCTCAAGTGTTGAGCTCGCTCTCCTTGGGTTGATAGAATTATAACCTATCCCAGCCGTGTGTGAGCTCTAGATGTGTTTCATCATCCTGCTTTCCAGTGGCTCTCCTCTCAACCCTATGGATGTTTCCTCCTATGTGCACAGATCCTTATTCAGCAAACAGTTGACCTCCCCGTGTCTCTCCAGAGCAATCTCTGTGTGCAGCTCCTGACACTCTCATGTTTGGATCTGCCGATTTAAATGACTCTGCCTTCATAAACTCTGATCTCTGTATCCTAAACTCACGGAGACTGCTGGGTTGTGTTCAGGTCCCCTCACCTTGTTGTGTGGCCTGGAAACTGCCTCAGGGCAGTAAACTGCTGTAATTGCTCATTTTATTTACTTTTTCTCAAGATCACAGTCTTATGCTTCCTGATGACCAATGTTGCTGTTTATGGTGAGAACAGAATTTCTCTGACAGTTACTTTTTTAGGGCAGAAGCGTAAGTCCATGCATCAACTTTTAATTAATTATGATATAGTGGGGAGAATATGAGTTAGACAATAAAAATAGTATTTCTATAAAATAAACATATACCAAGAAATATGCAAAGACATTCCATTTGCTTTCTGATTGTAATGCTGAATCTTGAATGATTCGTGGAGAGTATCCCAACAGCATTCTGGGAAAGAATGAAATCAGAGCACCATAATTAAATTTAAAATTAATTATTTATATTATGTTAATAATAGTTTAAAATGTATACAGAGTAATAATACCATATATTTTATATGCATTATCCTGGCTGATCCTCATTACAACCTTAGCCTCATTGCAATCGTGATATTTATTTTGCAGATGTGAAAAGTGAGGTTAAAAGGTAAGTGACTGACCCAGAGTCACAAGACAGCAAATAGTTGAAACAGTATAATTGATCAATTAACTCAATCTATAGATATTTACTAATAAGCATCTAGTTTGTACCAGGCACTGGGTCAAATTAAATACTTAAAGATTAAGGAAATGACTTCTACCCTTACATAATTCAAATCTTTCAGGGAAATTTTCAAAACAATGTAAGATGCTAATGTATTCACAGAGGATAGATACCTAATCTAGACCTCAGGAAGAGAGGAGGTTAGGGAAAGGTTTCTGGAGGAAATAACATTTAAATAATTTGGAGAAATCAATCAGTAAAAGTTAAATAAAGAAAAAGAGAAAAATCATTCCAGGGCAAAGGAGCTCCAGTTCGTGGCACTTCCTCAGCCCTCTCCAAACCAGATTCAAATCTGTTTCTTTCCTTCTTGTCATGACTAAGAGAATAAGAAATTCTCCCAGTTTTAATGACTCCCAAAACTAGGCTAACAATTCAAACATTTAATTTGGTTCTTTACCCACTCTCCAGCCTTTTGTGTAAATAATAGTATTCATTTCACATGGATCTTAATTCTTAAATGACAAGATGTATGATACTTTGTTGATTTTTTTTTTTAAATAATATGTTTTTTTCCAAGTCCCTGTTCAGGTTTAACAATTTTTATGATCCAATTTTATAAACATTCTTGAGATCTCTTTTGGCAACAGACATGTGCTAAGTGCTGCAGGAGATACGAGGGTGATTCAAATATATTACCTTTCCGTAAAGCACTGATAATTTAGCAGGATGACTGAAACAAGTACATGGCTCTTATGCTGCAAGTAAAGGCAAATCTGTGAAGATAAACAGTATTTGAAAGGGAGTTCAGAAGTGGGAGACACTAAAACTGCTTAGAAAAAATCTAAAAAGGCTTTATAGAGGAGAAGACTTTTATGAGCTTTCAAGAATGGGCAATCTTGATAGGCAAAGAAAAGGGGAGAACATTCCAAGTATGGTAAAGTATGTAAGTAGAGCATAGGTTTTATATGAAGAAGTGGTGGAGATGACACCAGAAAAATGCCACATTTCAGATCCTTGAAAGCTGTGATAAGAAGTCATTATATATTCTGGAAGACAATAGAAAACCATAGGTTTTCTAGAAGTGATGTGAAGAGAGTGCATCTTAAGAAAATTATTTGGCCCTAGGATGTATGATATATTAGAATTAGAAGAGATATATAGGATAGAAGCTGGAAGACAAAGTAGGAGTTAGGAGTTAATAGCAGAGTTGTAAGTGAGAAATAAAGGAGATGCCATACAGGGTTGTGGTTGTGAGGACGCGAGGGAGGAGCCAGGCTACCTATGAAAAACATTTCCGAAATGAGTTTGGCAACCAGATGGATGTAGACTGCCAAGCCTAGAGGAAGGAAAAGCAGAGAAGGGCTGTGAGACAGGTGTACTGAATGAATGATAACCCCGTTTATGGGAACAAGGAAGTCTAGAGAAACTGGGTGTCTGGAAGCCTAGAAGAGTTGGTAGGACATCAAAATGGAGAGATATAGCAAATCGATGGAAATGTGGCACTGGAATTTTGGAGAAACACTACGCTTTGTAAAGAAAATAGATGAGGTTCCCAGAGGCAAGAATAGAGAGAAGAAAAAAGATCTTAAAAGCACTTCATAACTGCTTTATCAACCATTAGACAATGTTCACCATTCTTGATTTTTCCTAATTTCAAAGCTTCCTGTAACATAAAACAAGTGCTTTTTTATGACTGTTCACAAACTACATACATGTTACATTTTCAGTCATTTATTTTAACTGATTGTTAGCTGATCTACATTAAAGCTGTTATTTGATACAGCCTAGTGGGAAAAGTTAAAAAAGCTTTGGTTCAGTTGTTCTGAAGTTGTAAAGGTACTGAGTCTGTGAGCCTGGGTGTTCATCTGTCCTATGAAGTGCTAATACCTAGGACTTTTAGTAAGATTAAATGAGATAATGGTTGTAAAAAATTTAGCATATTGCCTGCAGCATAGCAGGAGTTTAACTCTCATGTATTGTAAAACAGTAAACAAATGTCCTTGATTCCCTGTGAGCCTGGAAAGAAAATGTCTTAAACTTACTAGGATGTTCTTAAGATAAGGCAAAGAGGAAAAGCATTCCAAACAAAACAAAACAAAACAATAGGCTTAAAATCAAGGGAGGTTTTTGTTGCAAATAATATGACTCATTAACAAGAGCTACTGCACAATTTCCTTTCTAAGTATTTTTAAGAGATAGCATTGATAACCAATTGCTTATTATGAGTTAATCTTTATGGGGGTTTCAAATACCTTTGTGCTTTTTAGAAACTTATTTTTTTTGTGGATATTATAAAAACCTGTTGACTTTAAGAATAACAAAACAATCTGGGATGTTTGGGTGATCATACTGTAAATGAAGGTCAAATGTTCTGCTACGAAAAACTGATGCAGAATTTTTGTCCCTTAGTTCAGCTACATCTGGGTTCTTGTATCACGACCAGGAGAAATTAGGCACGCAGACACATTGCAGGGTGAAGAAAGCAGAATGTATTGGGTGAAAAGGAAAAAAAAAAAAAAAAAAAAAATCAAAAACAGCAAAGCAAAAGGGAGTCCGGCAACTCACAGACTGAATACCACAGATCACAACACAGGAGTTGAAGAGGCCAGGCTCCTCCCCCTGCACAAAGCGTGAACTTCCCGTGGCTCCACCCATTTTCCCAGTGCGCTGGGGGGGCCTCCCCAGTCTGTTGTGGGCCTGCCGAGACAAGACCCTGGGCAGCTTCCCTCATCTCCACGGAAGCATCTGATGTAATCACTTGTGGGGTGGGTAAGAGATTATCTGGGGACCCCCCTTATCTACCTCCTGCATCTATCAATACCACCCAAGATTGTTTGGAGAGATGGTTTTAAAAATAAGGGTTGGCTCTTCCGCAATTTTTTTATCTTTAATTTGTGTGTTGTTTATAAGACACTACATATTTTGATTATCAGTCTTAGCCTAAAACATGTTTGAAGAAGCAGATAGATATGTACGTGTGTGCATACGTGTGTAAATGAGAAATTAAGCTTTAACTCACAAATTCAAAGTAATGTAAATGTGTTTTTCTAAAAAAAAAAAAAATTGCCATTCATTGTACTCTCGAGTGTTGCTGTCAGAAAATTACTGAATAAATATTTGTACAATCTATGCTTGGAAGAATAAACATTAAACCTTCTCTCAAAATATTTTCTAATTGTCAATTAATGTATTTAAAGCAAGGACATCATCATTTATCACACATACACCAACTGAATTTGGTTGAGAGGTTAAGATAAAGTGACATATATAACAACCAAAAGACAGGTTGCCTTCAAAAAGTGATTCATGACATTGGAGAATGTATAATTGATGTGTGTGGTTGTCTGGATGGTAAAATAACAATGCCATCCATTAGAGATGAGAGCTCTAACAACTCAGGCAGGGAGGCAGTATGTATTTTATAGGTCATCTGGGTTCCATTTGGATCTACAGGTTGCTATTCCTTCTCCATACTTGAAAGCATTTAATGGATTATTATAAAAGGAAAAAGATGGTATGCAATAATGGTTTAAATTGAAGCTCTGTGTGTATATCACCACTGTGTGACTCCTAAATGAGAGCTTCATTTTTTAAATTCTCATACAGCATGTTTGAAAGTTTGCCAGAGCATGAAGGAATCAAAACAATGAATACAGCAGCAGGAAAGAAGGACAGAGCACCAGGGAAAAGTGGGACTTTTTTTTTCTTCTTTACTCTCTTGGCATCCATGACTAAAAATAGCCAAGTTCATCAGGAATGACATTGCAGATAGTTCCAAACTTCAAGCAAGCAGTAATCGAGCAGTGTTTTTAGAAAACACATTGATTCAGAAAATGGGGTAGAGGAACAAAGCTTAAAAGCATCAGGGAAAAAAAAAAAAAAAAAGCTGCTGGGGGAAAGATTTTCATAGTAATTGTGGGTGAAAATCAAATCAAATAGCAACTCATCTGGAAAATCCCCCCTCTTTTCTGAAATTGAGATAAGCTTCAGGATGGAGACTCTTTTCTGCATTGTTAGCCATGAGTATAAAAGTTTATTTCTGCTTTTAATGAATAGTATTTTAGAAATGTAATGAAAGATAATTTCACTGGATTTCCCCAAGGAAAAGCCTTAGCTTAATTATATAGGCATTCCCAGTCATTCTAGTATAATATGTATAATATATATGCATAGATACTGGTATTTCTAGTTAAAATAAAATGCAATGGAATTTGAATAATCAGAAAGCAATGAAAGGAAAGAAGGTGGATCAGAAATGATGAGGTATTGTTAAGATACTTCTGGTTTTTGGTGATACATATTCTAAAATAAGGATCTCTTCAGGTTAGCCTCAAAATGATTGTCATTTCTAAGAACAAACTTACTTTGCTGGAATTTGAAAGATGTTGGGGATATAGGGAGAAGAAAAAGGTATAATTAATAATTTCCTTAGTTCATATGTCAACTGGACTATACACGAAATATCTTCTATTAAATTGTGATGTGACATATTTAGCATTTGGCAATTGTAAATTAGTAACATAGTGCTTGTGGCCAAAATGCAGAAGGATAGTTCTCAGTCTTCCAGGTAAGTGCGTGCCTTTTATAGGCATACTTAGTGGCTATTACATGATTCTTGGTGGAAAACTTTGTTATTTTTTTCCTTGAGTGTAATATTTATACATGAATTCTTTTTCAAAAAGCATCTAATGATCACACACTCTGAACTAAATACTGTATCAGGCACTGACGATACAAAGATAAATGAGTTAAGATTCCTGTCTCATCCTCAAGGAGTTCAGAGGCTATGGAGGACTGACATGCTAAGTACAATATTATAGAATAAGTTACCCTATGAACAAGATATTGTAGGAGCATAAAAGAGTGGCTTACTCACTGTGTCTGGGTTCTCTACAAAGGCTCTATGGGAGCTGAGTCTTGAAGGGTGAGTAGAGATTCACCAAGTGGAGAAGTAGAGACAGGACATTACAGAAAGAAGAAAGCCCAGGACACACAAACACAACTGGTGTGAGACAGCATAGGACACACATGAAATGGCAAGTGGCTCATAGAGTCTGGAGTTCAGGGTTCCTGGAGGACTGCTTAGAGGAATGAGACAAAACATGAGGCTAGAAAAATGAGTGGGTGTTGGGTGCTTGTCTTAGTCCATTTAGAGCCGCTACAACAGAATACCTGAAGATGAGTAATTTATAAACAAAAGAGGTTTATTTGGCTCATAATTCTGGTGGCTGGAAAGTCCAAGAAGATGGCACTGGCACCTGCTAGGCTTCCAGTGAAGGCCTTGTGCTACATCACAACATGGCAGAGAAGCAGAAATGGAAGTGGATCCACAGCAGAAACTCAGAATAGCCTTATTAAAAGATTATCAGAATAGCTAGGCTATTAGTCTAGCTCCTGAGTCCCCCCTCTTCCAATGGGGGTACACGTTTAGAATTTGTGTCATCTTAGGCCGGGCGCAGTGGCTCAAGCCTGTAATCCCAGCACTGTGGGAGGCCGAGACGGGTGGATCACAAGGTCAGGAGATCGAGACCATCCTCGCTAACACGGTGAAACCCCGTCTCTACTAAAAAATACAAAAAACTAGCCGGGTGAGTTGGCGGGTGCCTGTAGTCCCAGCTACTCGGGAGGCTGAGGCAGGAGAATGGTGTAAACCCGGGAGGCGGAGCTTGCAGTGAGCTGAGATCCGGCCACTGCACTCCAGCCCGGGCGACAGAGCAAGACTCTTTCTCAAAAAAAAAAAAAAAAAAAAAAGAATTTGTGTCATCTTAATTGCATCTTGCACCATCCCCCTTGCTTAAATCCTCAGAAAATTTCTATAGCACTTCTTTCAAGCATGAAGGAAAAGGATTCTGTACTGCTAAGAGAGGGCGGAATTCTCCCTCCCCCATCTATCTCATGGCTGAGTATCGAAGCTTAGAAATGGGAGGAATTTAATACACACCAACTGAGAGAGACAGGCTAGGAGGAGTAGATTAATCACTGGCTCTTTTATGACTGTTTTGTCTTTAATTGTGTGTGATTTATAACATACTCATTGGGGAGAGTATTGTACCTTATAGAAACCTGTCCATTTTGCTGGTATAAAAACTGTTTAAAGCAAGTATAACTACGTAGCCTCTTATTTGACATTCATGGAACCAGAAGCATCTAGGAATTAAATTGTTTATTGCCTCAGACTATGTTATATTGCATAATATCATGTATGTTATTTAATATCCCCAGCAGAGGTAGCACCCATTATCAAATGCATTAATATCTCGGTGGAGAAACATGAATATTTATACTAAGTGAGATAAACAAAAATAGAATAAGAACTAAATTTACTTAAAATCTTGGTTTTACAGCTTTGAAGTATTTAGGGATTATAGAGGAAGACCTGGATTTCACTCTCTTATCTGGTTATCCTGAGCAATTTTTGACCAGTGGAACCGAAAAGTGTCTAAAGCAGCATAATCCCTGGAAATACCCTTAAGCTGGAAATTTTAATAGGGATATAGAACTATTAATATGTATCTGTCTAGAGGTTATTATTAATGAACACCAGAAGTTTAGGGGTACAAATCTACTAGAACTTGGGTGTGAATTCTACAGCTATGATCTTCCCTAATAAGTTGTAGCTAACTGCATATCTGAATACCTTACTCCTGACTCAAATTTTCTGGAGTTCTCTAGATCAGAAGGGTTATTAGGGCTAATTGATCAAAGCTTCTGGGTGAAATTATCATAAAAGCTAAAGCAAGATGAATGATTATGTGGGAAATAATTCTATGAGAAGAAAAGAGAAATGGGTATTGGAGAGGTAAAAATAATAGTAATCAATTACTAAGAATAGAAATATTAATATGTGAAAAATTGATGAGTCAAATAGGAATAAGTTAAGGATCTCAATTACCATATTTAATTTAATTTGCCATCTAAACATTTCCGTCTGTATACGTGCATATATAGTATGTGTGTATGAGTGTGTGTGTGCACATACACAATTTTCCCAATTGCTACACCCCAAAATTTTTGACTCTGGAATCAACTCAGAGCTCTTAAACTTTAGATTTCACAGGGAATGACAAATAACATTCAAGATAAACTGAAGCTTCCTTGAAATACAACATATGCTAGGTACACTGCCTCTTTTTGTATATGTTGAATTTTGAGTCTACTCCTTCCAGATTTACTTTGAAATGAATGTGCATCCTGGGAACAAGACAGGGACTTACTAGATTATTTCATAAGATGTCTCTGACTGTCTCATTTTTTATTAGCCTAGCCTTAAAAAAAGACATTTCTGTGGAGGATTCTTTTAAGATCTGATACCAGTGGAGTGTACTTTAACATAAATCTCTCAGACTTAGGGTTCTTGCCACCACTATGATACATTTGATGGTATATACAGGAAACTTTGAAATATGGCATCTTCCTTCACAATGCTCATGTGATCCTATCACTGCCCTCTCATAGTCTGCTGTCAGTGTTCAACAGCACTGGTTAAAGGGAAACTGAGTTCTGTGTAATTTCTTAAAATTCTTATCTCTAGATGTTCCTAGAGGTAGGCTGAGCTGCTGAAAAGCTTTCACATTCCTCTTTCTCTGCAGCATTGAATGGTTGGCAAACAATGGAAATTTTGTTTTCATTTTTGCATCAGTCTGCTTGATGAATTGAAACCTAGTGATTATGTTTGTTCATCTGCTTCTCCACGTCAGCTTTAGTGTGGAGACCTGAATTCATGGAATCATGGTGGGTGAAAAAGCAAGGGACAGTTGTCTCAAGTGCTTTTTCAGGAAAAAATCTTCATAGCAAGTCTCCCTTTTTGGTTCTGTGCGCTCGTAGTAACTGCCTTATCTGACATCTACTTTACTGATGATATACATGGGAATGAGGAGCAAGGGGACAAAATGCATTATTAATCTGTTATTAATTTCTGCTCTTCTGGGAGGTAGGAAAACAATACATGTAATAACAGAAATAATTAAGAAATACGGCATAATTCAACACTGTGCAATGCAATGATTCAACACCGTCCAGTCAGTTATGGCCCATGCCTCCCTAGCCTCTCTTATTTTCCAATTTTACGTACTACAGTTATTTAGCATGTTTGGCCCTCCCAAATTATCAGGTTTTTTTCTTTTTAATTAACAGAAGTTTCAGGTTTTGGCAATTTTGCTTTAAGAGAAATGGAATAAAATTTTTCGGATAAAAAGTGGGGTATCATTAGACTTTTTTCACTGGACTTTCATTGATCTTTCATATATTTTGTGAATACACATAACATGTCAAATTATCACTACACATTTTCTTTTCTTCTAGATAAGTGTTTTTCAGACATGCTGACTTTAGTGTTTATATCTTATTGTTAAACACGTTTGGAAGTAACAGACACAGTCATTCATCTACACATAGATTAATAAATACATTTCTCTTTTTTTGTCACCAATATAATGGGAAGTTTGGAAAACTTGTCGATAATCACTAATTATGTTTCTTGTGGTTCCAGCTTTTTCTTCTGCCAGCCAAGGTCAAACTTTCTCTTTTACTTCTCCTGCATTTTCCCAATGCTGGAATCAGAGTGAGGTATAAATTTACCTAAATAAAATATTATAATTTGTGCTTATTAAGATAATAATAAAAAAATCTGAGTAGGCTTTGCATGCAGGAAGTGCTTAGTAAGTGCAAGGGAGAGCAAAGCATTCAGCAATAGAGTTCAGGTATTTTGACTCCAGGAAATTATTTTATGTGATTTCTTTGCCCAGATATTCTCAGACCAGCATAGTGTAAGAGAATCTAGGTCCGATCCCTTCATGTTCCCTGTGCAGTGATAACTGAAAATGGAACGACTGGATTACACACAGACTCAACAGCAGCAATGTCTACTCTAAGCCACCGGAACTCTTTTCTGAGATGCACACATTCTTCTTTTCCTGTGGCTTCCCACATTCTATGTCAGAATATCTAATGTTGTCACCTGTAAGAGTTAATACAGTGCTCAATATACGTGCCTAATTTGCACATGTCCGCTAGAGCCACAATTAGATCCCAAGGCACATTTAGAGCAGTGGTTCACAAACTTTAATGGACATAAAATTTGCTCCATAAAAATGCCCCTCAGGCCCCACCTAGGCACTGACTAGGACCCATGGCAGAAATTCTGATTCGCTGGGTCTGCAGCCACCTAAAAATTTGCATTTTAATAGACATCTTTGGATAATTCTGAAGTAGCTTTTGTCTTGATAATACTCCATGAAATACTGCTTTAGAGCTTGCATGGTAGAAATAATCATTTGTTTCTTTATCCTTTCAAACTGGTTTTTCATATTCATATTTGAATGTCTGTGTACGTATGTATACTTAACAAAAGTAAGCACATCCCTATATAAAGAAAGCATGAGAGGGCTCTTGAACCAAAAGAAATAAATCACCTTTACCCAAAAGGTCATGTGGCTACATCTAAGTCTAAACAGCTATATAATTTTTTTAATAAAACACTATTCGCCCTACTCTAGAGAGTTCTAAATGACTGATATCATTTTTAGAATGTATACAACAGAAGTCAGTGCCCAACAAAAAGAGTTACTGTATTGGTTTTGCTTTCCTTGGGGGAAAAGTACTCCTCTTCCCTACTTTTTGCTTGGGGATGGGCAATAATCTCGTTTGCGATTTAATAAAAACTGCCTTCAAATCAAAGCTTTAGAGGATGTAATCATGCATTTCACTTGATTCACTCATTAGTTTTTCACCTGAGAGCCTCAGGTTCTGTAATTCCCAAAGCAAGAAAGCTATGTTTCTTTCTTTCCACATCTCCCCCCTCCCTCAACCCAGAAAGCTCAGACTTTTATCAGTTCAATCTGACTCAAGGAGTATTTCTTATAAGATGTATTGTAAGATTATTTGTCTGACTTTGATATATCCCTTAACCCTTCTTCCCCTTTTTCTACTCCCTTCTCTGACTATTCTCTTCCTTTTTTCCCACTATCCTCACTATAGAAGCTATATTTGAAAGAAAGACAGAAAAAAAGATAAAAACAAAAAGTCCTATAAATTCAACAATAGATTATTCTCTTTCTCACAGTCAGTAGTTTTCACCAGATGGCGCCTAGTACCTTTGTGGATATATCCTTCTTTTCATCATTAGTAGGTGTTTGCACGTGTCTAGCTTTGAGATGTGAAATACCAGTGAGCCTTTGCAGGCCTTGCTAGACAGATGAAGCAAATTCCCACCAAAAAAGCCTTCTTCACAGATACCAACCAAAGAAGAATTATTTTTAAACGAATCAAAGGGGAATTCAAAATAAGGGGACATAAGCTTATTAATTAATGACATTTTTTCTGGTTTTCAATGCTGATTATAAAATCAAACGATTCTTCACGAAAGGTTGTATGATTATATGATTTTTATTTACAGAGGTAGCAACAAGATGAAAAAGAATGGGTGGGGGAGAAAGAGAGAGAGAGAGAATTTCTAAACAATAAAATTTTTATGACCAGGTGAACACACAATATTTTTTAAAGCCCAATTATTCTCTTTGTAATCACAAAGTTTTGCATGTCAGAGAGAGAGGATGCAAGATTTCCCACAGTAGTCACATTGCAGGGAGAACAAACTCAAAGACACTAAACTTTTCCTTTTTATTTCACTAAACGTATTTGTTCACTGATGCCCAGTTTTGGGCTGCCTGTCTTCATTGTGTCTTTGGTCTCTAGAAAAAAAGTGCCAGCATCTTAACATTTTCTAGGAGCAAAATAACAATCTAATAGAAATTAATAATGCTATTTAAATTAGGTTGTTTTCCAGGGAGCTTAAAACATCCAGAATTACATTACATTTTTTTAAAAAACTCATGTCTTTAGTAAACTATCTACTCTTCCTTGCAGACTTAAACATTCTGAAAGCATTTTCTAGTAATTTTCATGTAATACTCAAAACAATTTAGTGAGGTAATTATTAACTTCCTTCTTATAGGTTTGAGGCAATGGGGGTTTAGAGAAAGTAAGTGATTTGTCTGAGATTAGAAAGCAAATTTATGACATAATGAAAACCATCAGTAGTTTTACTCACAACCAGTCTCAATTCTTTTCCATGTCATAAACAAGGAAAGGGTAAAGAGAGGAAGAAGATTTTAAGTGGCAGAAATTGTGCTACCATAATAACAAACAAGAAAACATTGCTGTAAGATTAAAAGTTGCAGGCACCCTGTCAGTTTCATGAATATATTTCTGAGCATTTTTTTGAGTATTGATGACTTACAGCTGCAAAACAGACTTTTACATAGTAAGGCAGTGTTCTCTCCTCCAGCAGTCATAGCATGATGAACAAAGTTACAATTATGAAATGTGCCCTTTGGTTTTAAGCAACCAGACAGAGAGACAAAAACTTCACAGATTTCTGGGAACCCATGATTCTGGTCTTCCAGTAGTATTCTCATGGGACTCAGAGGATCCAGAGAAATTTTGTCTGAAAAATTGGAGGACAGCCCCAATTTTTTTTTTTTTTTTTGAGATGGAGTCTCACTCTGTCGCCCAGGCTGAAGTGCAGTGGTGTGATCTTGGCTCACTGTGACGTCTGCTGCCTGGGTTCAACCGATTCTCCTGCCTCAGCCTCCCAAGTAGCTGGGATTACAGGCACCTGTCACCGTGCCCAGTTAATTTTTGTAGTTTTAGTAGAGAGGGGGTTTCACCATCTTGGCCAGGTTGGTCTTGAACTCCTGACCTCACGATCCACCCACCTCGGCCTCCCAAAGTACTGGGATTACAGGCATGAGCTACAAGCCCGGCCGACAGCCCCCTTAAACCTCTCCTCCAGGACACTTACCTACCTTGAGCACATAGGTGCACAGACTTAAAAAAAAAATCATCTCTACTAAAAACACAAAAATTAGCCTGGTTGTAATCCCAGCTACTTGGGAGTCTGAGTCAAGAGAATCACTTGAACCCAGGAGGCGGAGGTTGCAGTGAGCCGAGATCACGCCATTGCACTCCAGCCTGGGCGATAAGAGTGAAAAACTCCTTCTCAAAAAACAAAAACAAACAAACAAAAAACCTTTTGGAGTATACGATAAGCCTCCCCACACACACCCAATCTTGTCTGGCCCTGCCTAAAGAGAAACTGAGGACAATGAAAACTTTAGGGAGGTTGGACCAGAAGAGTGGCATCTGCTGATACGAACGCTGAGCTGGGTAGGCAAGCTCATAGAGACCACCTATCTACAGGTGCACTATTAGTATGGTGCAAAAGTAATTGCGGTTTTTGCCATTAACAGTAATCGCTTTTTTTTTTTTTTTTTGCAGTTACTTTTAATGGCAAAAACCGCAATTACTTTTGCACCAACCTCAAAGAATGGTGGTGCTCATGACCATGGTGGCGTTATGTGGCATTCACAATACAAGCACTCTTCTCTATGAATGTAAGCCATGGTGTAGACAAATATCATTGATCAGTTGTTTAAAAGATCTAATTTGATGCCTGAAGGGTGGTTTAGGGATGACTTACTCTACTGCTATTGGACTCCAAACCCATCCCTTCCTTTGCCATTTGCCATTACTTCTGCCTGGAAGGCTCCTCTCCCAGACAGCCACCTACATCACTCAATCAAGCCTTTATTTGAGCTCTTACCTTGTCAGTGAGTTCTATGTGACCACCCTATTTAAATTTATAATTCCCACTCAGCTAATGCAAGACTCTCAGTCCTACTTACCTTCATCTACTTTTTCTTTTTTCCATTGTACTGTACTGACCACCAATATGTACTATAACATACAATGTATATTTATGTTTTCAATCTTTTTTCTCAATGTCTGTACCCCGTTAGGAAATAAGCAAAATCAGAACAGAAATTGTTTACTTTTACTGTGCATTGCTGTACCATAAATGCTCAATAAGTATTTTGTTGAACATATCAATTAATGAATGAAGAAACTGTGAATGTGGCAGTTGTATAAAAATCACATATTTGAAAGACTAAGATCACTTATATATAATACACAAGAATAAATGATGCTCATAATGATAATCCTAAAGCAAGTGAATGCTTATTGTGCTTTAAAGATTTTTTTCATAATATTGTTAACATTTCTTTAATTGAATTTTAAATATATCTGGAAAAGTAATTTTCATATATTAGGGCACATGACTTTGATTTACAAAAACATTGAAAGTGTGATAATGACCTTGATTTACAAAAACATTGAAAGTGTGATACAACAAAATGTTAACTGAAACTGAAGCTAGACCTGTATTTAAATTTGTGCTCCATCACTTTATAGACATCTGATCTCGGGAATATCTTACTTTGAATCTTCCTTCTTTGTCTGCCCTTTTATGCCTCCCCTTCTTTTCCTTTCTAACCTATTTTATTTCTAAAAACTATTTTACAGTTGCTTACAGAAATATGTAAATTTCTATAACATTGTAGATTATTAGATCTAAATATCAATAGACAGATGAATAGGTGCAAAACATAAAGTTGAGATAGGCAAGACAAGAGAGAGTCACTAGACAGAAAGGTTGTTCTTACCACCTTATTCTTACTAAGATGAGGTATCATAAAATCACGTTTGAATTGCCAAAAGCTGAAAGTCATAATTGCATATTGACTGACAACAGACCAGCCCTAACATTTATGAATCCTAGGGCAGGACTACATATGGAAGCCTATATACTACATGTTCAAAGATTTAAATGTTAAAATCAATTTAGCATTTTAAAGAAATTTTGAATTTTTACTTTGATAATATCTTCAAAGTAACAAAACTGAAAATGTTTACATACTACATCCACACACACACATATGTATGTATAGAAGAGTAATATGAATTTTTTTAATATTGCAAAAAGTTCCTGAGCCACCAGATGCAATAGTTGTGAACACTCTTCTAATTCATGCATCTCCCTGGGACTGTGAATAGGAACTTGAAGAAGAAAATGGACTCTTGGCGCTACTGGGAAGTGGTGTTTGTTACGCAAGAGTCTACCGCCTGTATTTAAGGATTAACAAGTTTTACTCTTGGAACCTGCGTGAGAAAGGCATCAAATGCTTTTTAAGAAAGCTGAAGCCTCTCCTGCTAGGTTTAAAGACCATACTTGCTTAAAAATACCAGTATCTCAGGAGAGGGAGACCCTGATTAGAGAGAGGTTTCTATTTTAAGTTTATTTTTATTTTTAAGATTTATATTTTATTTTATATATTTAAGGTAAACAACATGATGTTTTGATATACATATGCACAGAGAAATAATTACTACAGCTAAGCAAATTAACATATCAACCACCTTTCATACTTTCCTCTTGTGTGTGTGTAAGATAATCTGAAATTTAATCTCTCAGTACATTTTCAACACACAATACACTACTATTAACTATAATCTTCCTGCTATACATCAGATCTCTAGACTTACTCATCTTACATAATTGCAAGTTTTTACCCTTTGCCCTACATCTCCCCATCTACTTTAAGTTTTAGTCTTTAAAGGGACACCCTGAGTGATTCAGTCTAGTGATTTCTTTTCCTTTTTTTTTTTCAGACGGAGTCTCGCTCTGTCGCTCAGCCTGGAGTGCAGTGGCGCAATCTCGGCTCACTGCAAGCTCCACCTCCCTGGTTCACACCATTCTACTGCCTCAGCCTCCGGAGTAGCTGGGACTACAGGAGCCTGCAACCACGCCCGGCTACTTTTTTTGGTATTTTTAATAGAGACAGGCTTTCACCGTGTTTGCCAGGATGGTCTCAATCTCCTGACCTCATGATGCGCCTGCCTCGGCCTCCCAAAGTGCTGGGATTTCAGGCGTGAGCCATCGCGCCCGGCCCAATCTAGTGATTTCTAAACCCAACTTAAACATTTAAATATCCTAGGAGCTTCAGATTGAGTACATCTGGATTAGGGTCTAGGAATCTGTTGTTTTAAACATGTTTGAAGATTAATCTGATAAACTACAGAGGCATGCTGATTCGTGATATTCTGTGTAATATATTCAGTTATTTTGACATGGCCATTATTTTTCTCACTCAGAAATTAGGGAAATAATGCTACCTCTTATGAAGTAAGGGCTTTAAATAAGAATATGTTCACAAGGGTATGCAACAAAGAGCAGGCATTTTACAAAAGTTAGTTTAATTTGTGTATCTGAAGCATGTGAATCTGATTACATTTGAAGACATGGATTATTTATGTTTTACCTTTTCTTTCAGTGATTGATGAAAATTGGTTTTAGACCCTTGTTTATACATCTCCTGCTTACAAGAAAAGTTTCCTTTGAAAAATTGGAATAGAGCCTAAAGCCTCTAGCTCAGAAAAATTTTTATGTGCAACTCTTTTATTAAATTATTTTTTAGTTTTAGCCACTGAGTCTTAAACCCTTTGTATACCTATAGTTTCATAATTTAATCTGATTTTTATATGCTCAATAAAAAGGTTTTTCATTAAAAACTTCATAGATATTTACTGTCAAAACTTTAGATAATGTAGATAATAAAAAATAAGAAAGACCATATTGTGAATAATTTGACTCTTTAGAGTTCATCACTCATGCATTTGAATGTATCATTCCAGATTCCTTTCTGTGAAATAGTCATTTAATAGACATGTATATTAGGCCATCTTTCTATGTGTATTCATCTATACATTCTTCATGATTATGTTTAGTAGCTTCATAACTATACAGACGCACTAAAATGTATTTGACTAATACCAAACTGTTGGACATTTAGATTTTTTCTTTTATAAACAATGCTAATTGTATGTATTCACATTTAAGTATTTGTCCAATTATTTCCTTCTGCTAAGTAGCAAGAGAAATTATTGCTACAGTTGCCCAGTGTTTAAAAAAGTATATATGCCTTTTTGAGTTTCAAATATATGACAAACATTGGGAATTGTCTCTTTTTTGTCTAATAAGGAACAAATGGTAAGTAATTGTTTAAATTTTCATTTCTTTAGTAAAGCAATATCTTTCTTAATTTATCAAGTATTCTTGCGTTTTTTTCTTCTGTGAATTAACACATATCTTTTGCCTGTTAAGACATGATTGCTCATTGTTTTGTATTTTATTGCTAAGATAGTTTTATATGCTAAAATGTCTAAGCTTTATGACAAATGGCAAACTATAGATAGAATTTAAGTATTATGTACTCAAGCAATACGTGGCCCAACTATAGATAGAATTTAAGTATCATGTACTCAAGCAATACGTGGCCCAAGGGTTTTTTCTTCAGTTCATAGATTTCTCCAAAATTTCATCATTGCTAATCTGGTCACCTAATTCTTCTTTGGACATCCATTTCTCCTCGAATAGCAGGATCCACTTAGACAGTGCTTAATGTGTGCTTGGCTGGGTTTTCTTTGATGTGGCCTGCATTTTCACACTGAGATTAGAATCTAAAATGAGTTCTCCACTAAACAGCTTATGGGCAAAAGTTTACATGATAGAGAGACAAAATTTATGTTTAAGATTTGTTTCATGGGGTATACCTCCTGATGTGATTAATATTCCTGCCAAACCTGAGTCAATTTTGCTGTTGCAGAGAAATGTATTTGTTCTGACTGGTTAAGGACTGCCAGAGTGCCACATGTCTTATGTGGTGGGACCAGTGATCCACTTCCCGCTACACGATTTGGCTAGACAAATCTGACAGGACCAATTGTTTAGAGGTAATCCAATCTGCACACATTCTAAGATTAAGGATCCTACTCTATCACGCAGGCTGGAGTGGAGTGGCATGATCATAGCTCACTGCAGCCTCAAACTCCTAGGCTCAAGGGGTCCTGCTGCCTCAGCCTCACAAAGTGCTGGGATTACAGGCATAAGCCATTGTGCCTGGCAAACTAGACAATATTTTTAATATAATAGAGATTAACAGAATGTATCATTAGAACTTTACCTTATATTAATAATCCATTATTTACTATTCATTTTATTCAAGCACCTTAATTAATGTTGCTGAGCCTCAGTTTCCTCATCTATAATATAAGGATGATAAAATTTAACTGATATGGAATGCTAATTCTTAAAACCATGCCTAAGTTATAACTTTTTCAACAAATAGAAGCTGTCTCCAGTGAACTCCAGGATCCAGTTCAAAATATAAAGTGACCGATGTCTTTAGAGCTTTCTCTGATGTCTTCAGTAGAGGCAGGAGATTGCAATATATATCAGATTTATTTAATATTTTTTCTGTTACTTTTCTTTAAAATAACTTCCTGTGTGGATTTAAGAAAATATAGTAGCCTTCCAAATAACCTTATGGCTGGTCTAGGGACATAGGTAAATAGGAAAATCTTGTCACTTATTCCCTAGAAGTGTCCTGCCATATTCAATTTGTTATGAGTAAAGTGAAGTTCATGACATTTTATTTTAATCTTAGAATAAACAAAGGAGTTAAATCAATGTTCTGTTTTTCTTCTGAAGGTTCTGCTCAAACGTATGTAAGATAATCATGAAGCCAAAATAAGATTAATACACATCGCACATGCCAAACATTTTAAAAATATAAACATACATTTCGAGTGGCATATGAGGTTGGGCTAATTACTTGTAACAAAAGATAGAGTAGTATTTTAAATGGATGATTTAAAATAGAATGTTTTACATTGAAACTTGTGGCTATGTGTGTCTAGAAACTAGGAAACTTAGCTGCAATAAGTTATTTATTTATTTTGTTGTTATTTAGTTGAGACCATTCTTCCAGTTTCCCCTTCCTTCCGTATCTGACATTTCTGTTTTTTATTCATCTATGGTGAGTCTGCTGAGTCAGTATCACCCCCAGCAGCCCTTCCTGTCAGTCATTGACACATCCGTAGAAAAGCTGACTTGGTGGAAGATAAGGAGGCTTCTTTAGATGCTTAAATCTAACTACAGAATGGTGGTGAGAATAGAAATCAATTAAAATATGGGCGCCAAATAAACATGGAAGCAGTCATGGAAAGAGAAAATTTATAGTTCTAAGGGAAGAAGTGTTGAGATGAAGTATGATTTTCTGAAAAGGAGAAAAATAAAATAGAAAAAAATAACTATGATAATGAAAGGAACAAAAGAAAGGAAAGAAGAAAACTTATGGACAATGTTGTAAGGTGGAATGGGGGCTCTTTAAAGATTTGTGGGGATGAAACTAACATTTATGAAGCCTTTCTCTTTATGTAGAAATAAAGCTGTTGGAATACATTGTTAAGTCAAAATAGCAGCAAAAGGTTGTAACCTCTTTGATCAATAGAAAACTGGTTTTTCATAAAACCGGTTTTCTATTGATTGGTGACATCATCCTCGTTAATGAATAAGCAGGAGGTACTCAATGTACATCAGCCTTCACTCACAATAGTTTTTGTTTCATGGTGTACATTCTTGGCCCTTGGGTGGAAATAGAGCCCTGAAATATCTCATTGTCTTTTACTTCAGTAAGTCCCAGAGGAAGACAGTTGTACAGTAAAGTTCTAGAATCTTGTTAGTGCTTAAGAGTGCACATTAGTAATTATAGTATAAATAAATTGTTTCCAATTTACTCTAGGATAATTTACACTTAGGTGTAATATTAATCCCTATCCTTTGTCTCCAGCTTTCAACCCAGAAGGTGTGAATAATTTTACAATAATTCACTAGATGACACGTCTGGATTCAGTGTAAAAACAATCCTTCACATAGTAAGTCTGTGCGTCTGTTTGGTTATACTTCTTGGTACCTGATACCACATAACAGATAGGAAAAAAATAATAATAGGTAACATGTACATTTGGTAAAATACCAATTTTTAGTGATTTTTGCAGAAAAACTATAATAACATATACATGACAATTACTATTTAAGCATAATGCACAGTAATGTAGACGTTTCCTTGTAGCATCACTTGTCTACTAGAAGTGTGGAGCAAAAAAAAGTAAAGAAGCATATCATGTAGAGCTTGGTGTACATGTTCTCAACTACTGCATGCTTTGTTTTTAAATGGCAATTTATAGTATGTCATACATTCCTTTTCAAGTGGAAGGTTCTCTGCTACAGGGTTATTTTAGATGAAGTGAAACAGTTGCCAAGGTCTCCTGCTGTAGGACTTCACCTCAAATGTTACTGAACATATTGCATGAAATCAGTGCATAGTGTTGGAAGCAAATATTTATTTGAAAATTTAATAATATATTTTATTTACCATACATGTTTATTACTTATAAATAGTTGGAAGAGAAATGGCCCCTCAGCAGTTTTCTAACATGACTTTAGATCCCAACTATATTGTACGATGCTGCAGTATCTTTATGAAATTGGCATTGACATTGTTATACTTGTTGCTCATGTCATCTTTAATGTTGTCATTTTTAAGTTTTGAGTAATGCTAGTAAAACAGTTCCAAAAGCAAATAGCCCATTTTTTTGTGGGTTCGTCCATTATTTTTCAAGTGTTTTATTTCAGTCTTTTGGTGACAAGAAATTTTTCACCATAAAGTTGATGTAGATTTTCATGAAACTCAGCTTTCTTGCAAATTAAGATGGAACAGTCAGGCTGACCTCCAGAGAGCCCAGGATAATGGTAGCAGCAGAGAGAGATTTAATTGCCATCTACTAAAACATAATTTGCAGACTCCCTCACATACATAAATCACTTCCAAAGATTGGAGGATAGTCCTAGGAATATGTTATATAATTATAAATTGTAAAATTTGCAAAATTATTTATTTATTTATTTATTTTTGAGATGGAGTCTCGCCCTGTCTTCCAGGTTGGAGTGCAGTGTTGCAATCTCGGCTCACTGCAAGCTTTGCCTCCCAGGTTCACGCCATTCTCCTGTCTCAGCCTTCTGAGTAGCTGGGACTACAGGCACCCACCACCTCGCCCGGCTAATTTTTTGTATTTTTAGTAGCGACGGGGTTTCACCGTGTTAGCCAGGATGGTCTTGATCTCCTGACCTCATGATCCGCCTGCCTCAGCCTCCCAAAGTGCTGGGTTTACAGGCGTGAGCCACCACGCCCGGCCTATTTATTCTTTTTAATAAGGGAATAAATTGTATAAACTCCAAGCCTTACAAGTACTACATCTATTTATAGAGAATTCAGATCTTCTTCTCCCTTTGCCAGGGAAGATTGCTTGCTTATGCAGATTTTAAGAGAAATGAAAATCAACTGATATCATGACTTAATAAACTTTCAAAAATGAGTAGATTGCTTCCAGGAGAGTTTTCAAGCTGCTGGGTCTTCTGTTTTTAACCTTAAGTTCCAGTTATTATTTTCTGTTTTCAAACAATTCTTTTTGACTTAATGAAATAATTGATATTGTTTATGTCTTGGTGATAGCCACATGCTTGAGTAGAATCAGCTTAGAGATACTGCTAATGATGAAATTGTAAATGTTAGTGTGTCAAGATATCTGTAAATGACATTAATATGTATAAATAATTTAGGAAATTCATGTACATATAATGGGGATTAATAAGAACATTTGTGTACTGCTAGAAATATGTAATCAAAGAAGCGGAAAGCTATTAAAACAGATATTGAATGAAATCCAAGTATTTTCCCAAGACTGGGCAATTCCTCCATCCCCTGGGCTTTGCTGCTTCTTCAGTTTCATTTTTGGTTGCCACCTTCCTTACCTGCATTAGTGATATTGAACTATTTGTAGTTACCTGAAAATGCCAAGGCATTTTATACTTTTGTTCCTTTACCGTGGTGTTTTTCTTTGTCTCAAATCCTCTTTGCTTTCTTATTTGCCTGGTTATCTTCCATCTATTGTTGAAGATCCTGCTTTCTGAAACTTTCTCTGATTTCTTCAGCCTTCAGGACAGAGATAATAACACTCTCCGTTCCTTCTGTCCTTCATATATACTTCTAACATTGCCAATATTGAAATTATTTATTTATGAATGTGTTCTCTACCTGTAGACTGAAAACTCCTTGAGGACAGAACCAGTATATTATTCATAAAGTTCACTCGGAACAGAGCCGGGCACATCAATACATTTTGTTGAACAAAATTACTTGGATAAAGGTGTTTACAAAACAAAATCTGTTTTCTCTCTCTCAGTCTCTCTCTCTGTATTTTTGTTTTACTTCAAAAACTAGGAAGTACTTCAAAAACTAGTAAGCCCTCAGTACCTTAGAGTGAACTGATTATTATTACCTTTTAGAGGCTACCTTCCGAGTATGAATTCAGAGAGGTGTCTGCCCTCAGTATTGACTGGATGATGCTTGGAGAGCTTTGCACCATCATCTAATAAATCAGAACGGCTAATATAAGACAAAGGCCTTTAGAACAAAGAGTCTGACTTCGTTTCTTGATGTTTGACTGCTGACAGCTTTTATGCCTCAATTCCCCCTTCTTCCTTCCTCTTCCGTCCCACCTTTGAGCACCCTTATATTTTTAGTAGCGACGGGGTTTCACCGTGTTAGCCAGGATGGTCTTGACCTCCTGACCTCATGATCTGCCTGCCTCAGCCTCCCATGCTTATAAGAAGGGGTTCTCCCCACTTTGGCATCCGCAGAAAGTTCAAACCACATGTGGGAAGCCTCAGCCTAGCCCCTCCCCTAAATACCATAAAAACTCCAAACCAGTCTCTTTTCCTTGCTCTATCAAGCCATTTTCCTGATTATGAGTAGCCTGCATTCCACAGAAAGCTTCATAATGAGAGTTATAAACCTTTTCACCCTCTTTTAATGTGTGAGTGGTGTTACCAGTCTCAATACCAAAACCAAATTTTGCGTTGGAGTCCATCCAGATTCTGTGGGGTGTCTACGCAATAGCATCTCTCTAGATTACAGTGGATTTCAAGGGTAAAGGCCCTGGTAAATGACACCCATCAATGTCACATATTACTTCCCATCATCCTTTTCATTTCTTTCCTTTATGTTTCTGTTGAGCAGGGTAATAGGGTTGTTTGCTTTAGATGTGATTCAAATTATAACATGGATTAAAACAACTTCCTGTCTGTCAAACCGGGTCATGCAATTGACCATGTGCTCTTGGATTAAGTCATGTGGTCATATTGCCACACATTACAACTTCCAATTACAGCTGTTAAGTGTCTTTCATAAAATCATCTTTATTTCCATATGGAAGAAATGTGTTATCATTGAAGAAGCTCCCTGCTAAACATTTTTGTGCTTGAATTTATTATTCTCTGTAAAATAATGTAGTATTTGGTAAAATCCTAACATTCTGGCATTTTCTTTTTCTTTTTTCTTTTTCTTTCTTTTTTTTTTTTTTTTTTCTGGAGACAGAATCTCGCTTTGTCACCCAGGCTGGAGTGCAGTGACACAATCGTGGCTCACTGCAATCTCCACCTCTTGGGTTCAAGGGTTTCTCCTGACTCAGCCTCCCGAGTAGCTGGGAACTACAGACACCTGCCACCACACTCAGCTAATTTTTGTATTTTTAGTAGAGGTGGGCTTTCACCACGTTGGTCAGGCTGGTCTCGAACTCCTGACCTCAAATGTTCCACCCACTTGGCCTTCCAAAGTGCTGAGATTACAGGCATGAGCCACTGCGCCTGGCCCATTCTGGCATTTTGCATTACAATAAATAAGCAAGTAAATCAGTCTTTTTTTATTTTTATAGTTTCAAAGGGCAGTGAAACACTCTCTGATACTTTAATGTTTGAAATATCTTTTCCCTAAGGTTAACTTTTTTTCCCAAATTAAAATTCTTTATTGGATATTCAATTGCTTAGATTTGACTCGAATCTCTTATTAATTGAGCGCATACCTTGTTCTGGGCTCTATCACACATGTATTATTTTATTAGTTTTCTTATTTGAAATTGCATTCAATGCGATGTGTTTATTAAGAAGTGATATTAATTAGTCACTACAGCCATCGCCAGAATGTCCTCTCCTTTCTACCTCATTTTCCAAGAGACATGAATCCTACAGTGGGATTCTCAATAATGCATCATTTCCTTAACAGGGCAATCTTTAAAACTGAAATGATTCCGTGGCTGGAATTAGATTTTCAAAAGGTCAAAGAGTCCAGATAATTTGAAGGAAAAAAATGTAGCCAGGAAGCTGGATTTAGCAGTCCACATCTATGGGCTGCTAGTCTGCCTTGTTTCAAATTAGGACACAGCCCCATTAGGTACGCACTCCAATCAAGACCTGATATACAGTCAGAGCAGCAGGAATGGCTCTGAGCTTTCCAAGTAGAAAATTATAAACCAGCAGCAGAGAGCAGTATGGAGCCATTTTTAAAACCAGAAAACCAGGAAGGAGAGCCAAAGAGCCCAGAAAGGGCTGGGGGAGGGGAAAGAAAAGGTCCAAAAGCTGTCCAAGGTCTTGATTACATTTTCTCTTTATATATGCATTTTTTTTTTCCTATATAGATAGCAGGGCCATGCTTTGGAGGAAAATTCATAAATATCTTTTCCTCCTGATCTTGTTGCTTGCTTTTCTTCAGGGGTGTATATGTGTGTGCGTGTGTGTGTGTGTGTGTGTGTGTGTGTTTGGTATGTACATGCACCTATCTATATAGTCATGCAGTTATTTTTTAACTAGTTTTCAACCATATTTCTAAAGAATGAATGTAGAACTAAGTAGTGTTTCCTGCAGTGCAATTCCATGCAGGATGTATTAATCGACATTTCATATGCAGCCTGGATATCCACAGCTTTCACCTTCTTAGACAAGCTCATAGATACACTGTGTCTACATCCTGATTTCCTCTAATATTTTCTCTTCAATTCCCCTTGGTAACTCTTTGAGTTAGAGGATGTTATTATATTGTTGATCCCAGTTTGGTTGAATTTCTATCCAATTTACATCAGGATCAAATGCAGTGTTTGAAGAGTAAGCAGAGTATGTGAACACAGAGAAAGCACTCTCTGGCCCTGTCATATTGTCTGTAGATGAGTGTGCCTTCATTTAATTAAATGTTCTCTTTTTTTTAAATAAACAGAAACATTGATTTATGCCAGTGCCCTGTCTGCAAATGACACAATCTGCCGTTCTTGTTTCTCCACCATCATCATGAAATGCCAACCTTTGAGTCACATTAGCCTTGGGCATCCAATATAGGTGATCTTTTTAAAAAGCCAGGGCTTTTCTTTGCTGTTTTCAAAGTCTGTCTGGATGATTGCATCTGCTTGTGTGTGTGTGTGTGTACAGGAAGGGTTAGTGTCAAAAGAAATGGAGGCTCCGAGAAACTAGATTAAGCATTTTTCATAATAGAACTCTCCTGTCTGGTGCTCAGTTTATTGCTCTCTTGATTACTAGGCATTGTTTGGCAAGAGATGGGTCAGGAGAGTTGCTAGACTTGTCTTTTCCACCGGGGAATCTTAAATAACAGCCCGAATTTCTCAGTGATGGGAGTGAATTAAAAGGTTATGCCACTCCTTCAGGCCACCTTCTGACCATGTAAGCACTGGACAGCTTTTCCAACAAGTGAAATTTCAGAACAAAAACAGATCATCTCCTAAGGCACGTATACTTGGATTTTAAAGAAAGATGCCGTGGCGTTTTCTATCAAGAAGGTTAAACTCATAGGATTATATGAAAACACTCATTTTACCCTGGCTAACCTGTAAAGATTTCATTTTGCTTCATTTATCTTCTCTCTTACCCTATGCTAAACCATCCCTGGCTTCGATGAAAGAATCATGTCTCCATTCATTTCCTATCTTGCTGAATTGCCTTCACATTTCCTATCATCTGCACATAATCCTATTCTCTCCATTATTGTCTTAATACCAAGAACAGCACAAGATAATGGATAGGCACTGTAATAACAGCGTGGCCTGTAGGAGCCCCTCGAGGGAAATATCTTTGATGCTGGTGGAATATTAATGCATTCTAGGTCCCTGATCTTCCTCTTTCACTTCATCTTCTGTTTTCTAAACTACATAATGACTTTCATATACATGACAAAAGCATTAGAACAGAAAAAGCCTCATTGATGAGCAGCAGGGCTGTATGATATTAAGGAGTCCTATTCTTACTTCTTTGTACAATTTTTGACCACCATCTGAGATTGTATGTGCAGGTAATTTCCAATTTGAATAGATACTAGTGTAAAGAAGCATAATCATATTGTGTTAATGCAAATGCCCATCAAAAGCACTGCATGAAAATAAATTAAAATATAATTCTTCAAAAATGCATTTGTCCATAGGATGATTTTGGACATATTAAAAACAAACATCTTGATATCACTTAGACAAGGGAGTGAATTGTTTCCAAGGAGGCTAATCATCAGCAGATTATGAATGGGACAGTAAATCAAAGCAGCCTATATTAAACCTTGTAGATTGGGTTATAGTTATAATTTGTTGTACATAATTTTTCAATAAAAGGGAAAGAATTGATTTTTTTTCTAAGCATAAATAGTAGAGCCAAAGAAAATTCGGTAGCAAATTAAAAAAATAGAATGTTGGGGGAAAATGCCTCAGTAGCATGATGACAATAGCCTTGATTGTGTAAAAAGTAAAGTAGAGGTTCTTCTTCAATGACTTTCCTCTCCATCTAAATAGGAATAAATAGTAACTTCTCTCAGAAGCAAAATTTATTCAAAGACCTGTGCTAACATTCTTAAATATATGCTAGCTGTAATAAGGAAATCAGTGTACTTTATGTTCTTAGCTGCCACAATTTAGCCTAAATATTTGCCCTGGCATGCTTAGACTGGTCTGAGGAGGGATTAGGTCATAGCCTGTTCCTCTTCTTTATTTTAAAGTGTTTTTATCTTTCTCAGCATTCCGCAAGTTACTTCCTCCTTCCTTTGTTCTCCTCTACCTTTGCCTCTTTTAAACAGTTGAAGTTGCTAGCCGATCAGGACAAATACAGAATGTGAGGTCCCATTTCAGCCCATGGAAACCGGACACAGCAGTAGAGTGGACACGTCAGGTTATAAATGACCCTGTCTCCTTTGTTCGGTGTACTCTCGTGGCAAAACTGCTGGCGAGTGTACCCTTTCTGCCGGAAGTAAAAATGGCCTGACTAAATAAATGTTCAAGTGGTATTTCTTTACAGCACTGGGGAACAAGCATTTCAAACATTTGCTTTAGGTGATGTGAATGTCCTCAACAACCTGCAAGAAACAAAACTTTTGAAACTCCACCTTCTTTCTTCTTTCCTATTTTGCTTATGTACTAGTGGCCATTGTACTGTGTGCAAATCTGTATATGAGTAAGTTGGGATGCTTGTAAAAAAGGATGTCTGACCAAGTTCCATTGAAAAGGGATACACAGAAAACACCCCGGACATTTTCTTCTCCTTTCAAAAGGCAGATCAAAAAGCTTGTATTTCTGTGTGAAGCAAACTAAGAAAGTTGGTTGTGAAGGCTTTTACTTTTGTAGATGATTTTCCTTCTACTTAAATGACATAATAAGGGCTGGTATCTGAATTTCTGTGTTGCAATACTGTTTTTAGTAATTCTATAAAAAGTCCACTGGATAGGGTTGCAGATGTTTTTGTTTTTCTTTTTGAGTCAGCAAACATTTATTAAGCATTTTCTGTTCTAGGTACAGTGTTAGGCAGCTGGTTGAAAAAAATGATCAATATAGACTTGTTTCTTCTGGTCTCAGGCAGCTCACACTCTGTTATCTAATAGACAAAAGGAACATTCTTTTTTTATTATTATTGGGCAGAAAAATACATTATGTGGCAGGAAGTGTGTTAGACATATGGAAGGACATCAAATTAAGCAAAATATGGTTCCTTTTATTTCCCAAAATATTTTCAGTTGGTAAAGGAGGCACATGTGTCACCTACAGTCTTAATATGGGGTTAAACATAAAATGTGTTTAAGAGAGGTACAAGCAAAGTTCTTGGAGGTCTGGAGGAGAGGAGGATAACTCCAGGCTTGAGAGATGAGTGGAGAGAGTTTGCCATAAAAATATTCCATTACAAGGTTCTGTAGAATTTAAATGAAAGAGAAAATTGAAGATGAAGTGGAGGGATATTTAGGTGAAGGAAATGACATGAACAAAAACATAAAATTTATGTTTCGGAAACCGATCTAAATGGATGAAGAATTACAACACAGTGCGGGATGTGATTGTTTGATTCCAGATGGTAGAACCTCTGAGATTTGGTATATTTTCAGTCAGGAGAAGGGAATCATTGAAAGATTCTGTTCACTGAAGCATGATTAGCAGCTGAGGAACCTGGCAGTGCTGTGTAGCTTGTGCAGAATGAAGGGGCTACTTGAGTTGGAATAACCAGTTGGGACGTCTTCGAAGCAAGGCAGATGAGAAACCTAAAAAGCTCAAACATAGAGATCTAGTAGAAGAGCCAAATGCAGTGATGCCAAAACAACAGCAATCACATAAGATGCTTCACTATTTTATAATGAAAAAATAGTGAATAAAAGAAAGCTCGAACAGGACTCTTAAGAAAGTAATACTAAAAGCAATCGTTCTGGAATTTGTGTGAGTTGCTCTTGAAAGTGTGAAAATCAGCATTGGGATGGAAGAGGAGGCTGCAGAGAGCACTGTGATGTATTTTCTCATTTGCAGGTTGTTAATCCCTTGGAAAAAGGGAGAGAACTTCCTTGTTTCTTTTCCCAGGAGTGCTGGTTCTCAGAAAAGCTGTGTCTTAATTCCGTTTATAAGGCTCCATCAAAAGCTGGCTTGGTAGCCATGAAAGGGGTCCTGTCTCCAGGGAGTAGACCAGGGTTAATCTAAAATTCTCAGCTCCAAGTAAAAAACTAGTGCTTATATAAACCTATGATATACCTCTCTGATTATTTTAACTTCATATAAAAATAGCATAGTGATTACTATTTAGTACATTTAAGAGTGTGGAAGAGGTCAATGATGGACTGAGACAGTGAAGCTTCTTTAAAACATGTCTTTCAGAAGAAAGAGTATTTAACACGCAACTTCATGTAACTGAACTCTAGAAACTGGAGTTCATCACTTTAAAATCCATTAGGGATAATATTATTGCATTTACTTGATATTTTTCCCTTTATGAGTCCTGCCTTGTGACCTAGATAGACGTCATTTGTAATATGAGTGATAATGGAACTAAATGCTTAAGACTATGCATGGTATTTTTAACTTGGCTTGATAGCAAAATGTTCAAAAAAATCTTTCATTGCCAATGCTAAATGCTTTCCTTTTTAGATAACTTTGTCTCACCCACTTTTACAGTGTCAGAGTGATAAGAAGGACTGGCCATTCCCTACTGAGGTGAGAGGACACCCAGCTTTGTTCTTACTTTCCCTTTCTCCTTTCTAACTGTACCTGGAAAAGTAAGGCATAGCTTAGATTCTGCTCCCTGTCAGAAAAGCTTCATTCTTTCCTTCTCTCTCCTCTTTGGTGGTATGGCTCCCACAGGGCAGCTAGTTTTGGAGGGCTCACTATTTAGCATTCAAGGATTAAGCCTCAATTCTCATAATTGTCCTATAAGGCAGATTCAATTATCATTATCCTTATTTTAAAAATGAGGAGCCTGAGATAAGTAGAGGTAAAGTCACTTGCCCAAAGTTACACATTTAAAAGTGCCTGAACTTGCATCATCCAATGGCTGTACTTTTAACCACGCCTCTATACTACCCCCTCATACTGAACCAATATATTTATTTTATGGCCCACTGCAAAGTCATGGCGTACAGTTGGAAAAATAGTGAATTAGAATGTATCCAGGGGAGGATGACGCAATTGATAAATACATTTAAATCTACATCATTTGGTGAATGACTAAAATAACTGATAGTCTTTAGTCAGGAGTGATTTGTGTCTTTATTCTAATATTTGAAGGGTTTTTGCAGGGTGAGAGTAGACATTTAGAGTTGACTTTGGTGACTTACAAGGTAGGGTGAATTCCAAGGCAAGACAGGTCTATTGGAAGCAGAAAGTAGTTTTTTTTAGCATAACAAATAATTTTCTACTCATTCAATCTGTCTAAAAGGTAGTGGGTCCACTCATGAGGTAATGAGTTTTCCTTTCATTCAAGCTTTAATTTTTGATCATCAAACCAAAGGTAAGGGACTTGTCTACACTACAATCATGAGTGAACAGAGCACACAAATCCTAGCCCCTCATGGATTTTCCATTCTAGCTGAGTGAGACAGATAATAAACGTAATTAAGTATGTGTGTATAATGTAATATAAGCATACATAAATAAATATTGCTACACTGAAAAAATAAGGTAAAAAGGTGATAGGGAATTGGAGGGACTGACAATTTATGAAGAGTTTAAGAAAAACTTTTTGCTAAGATGACATTTTTGCAGAATCCTTAAAAAAGTTAGGTACAGGGCCTTGTGTTATTAGGAAGGAAAGTATTACAGGCTAAAGGAAGAGCAAAGACCTTGAGGTATATGTGTGCTCAGTGGATGTGAGGAATATCAAGTGTCAGTAGTTGAGGAATATCAAGTATCAGTCGCTGAATTTGAATAACCAAAAGAGAAAGTAGTAGAAGATGAGATTAGAGACTTTGGGAGGCGTTGTAGATTATATAGGACATTCCAGGTAAAAAATGTAGAATGACCTAAGTGACAAGAGAAGGAGTTTGAGCCAAGGAATGATGAGTTAACTTTTAAAAGAATACCTCTTCCTCTTGTATAGAAAATTGCAGAACCCCAGGCTAATTAGGACACTATTGTGCCACTAGAGGTGTGCCAAGTAGCCTTAGATCATAACATATTCGGGATGTGATCAAAGAAATTCACTGCTTCATGTCTTATCATCGGTCTAGAGCACTTCTAAGATCTCTTCTCACTTTGGAATTTGTGATCCTATATTTCATTTTACATTTTAACTTCTTTCCAGTGCTAAAAGTTCATGTATACCGTTTATAATGATGTTAGGAGAATACCTGCAGCATTAATGGTAGCCGAACAAAAAGAAGCCTCTTAAAGATGAGTTTTGTACATTGTAATTCAATGTATGTAAAAGGACAAAAGTGGCTTGAAATAATTACCTACTAATATATAATTCAAAAGTGGTCAAGTCTCTGGAAGCATTTAAATCCATGTCTTTAGTTACTATGACTAAGGCTATGCACTTACTCTCTACTGAATAAGAAAAAAGGCTAAACTCTTTTGGAACTCTGTGTAGTTTAAAAATATGTTTTAACACAATTAAAAATAATTTTTAGGGTTGTCAATAGAAAGCATCCAACAGATTAGATAAACTCTTAAATTGGTACTTTTCTTTTGTTTTTCTGAGTGTATTGTAGGTATATGTATTTATGAGTTATATGAGATATTTTGATACAGGTATGCAACGCGTTATAAACACATCAGGGTAAATGGTATTCATCACCTCCAGCATTTATCTTTTGTGGTACAAACAATCCAGTTATACTCTTTTAGTTATTTTTAAATGTACAGTTAAATTATTTTTACTATAGTTACCTTGTTGCCCTAGCAAACACTGGGTCTTATTCATTCTTTCTAACTACATTTTTATACATAATAACCATCCCCACGTCCCCTACCACTCCTCCAGTATCCTTACCAGCCTCTGGTAACCATCCTTGTACCCTCTATCTCCATGAGTTCAATTTTATTGATCCCACAAATAAGTAAGAACATATGAAGTTTATCTTTCTGTGTCTGGCTTATTTCACTTAACATAATGAACTCCAATTTCATCCACTTTGTTGCAAATGATGAGATTTCCTCCTCCTCCTCCTCCTCCTCCTCCTCCTCGTTCTTCTTCTTTTTGGCGGAATAGTACTTCATTGTGTATATGTACCACATTTTCCTTACCCATTCTTCTGTTGATGGACACTTAGATTGCTTCCAAATCTTACCTATTGTGAATACTGCTGCAATACACATGGGAGTGCAGGTGTCTGATATACTGATTACCTTTCTTTTGAGTACATACCCAACAGTGGGATTGGTGGATTATATGACAGTTCTATTTTTAGTTTTTTGAGGAATCTCCAAACTGTTCTCCATAGTTGTGGTACTAATTTACATTCTCACCGACGGTGTACAAGTATTCCCTTTTCTCCACATCCTTGCCAGCATTTGTTATTGCCTAACTTTAGGACAAAACCTATTTTAACTGGAGTGAGATATCTCATTGTAGTTTTGATTGGCATCTCTCTTATGATCAATGATGTTGAGCACATTTTCATATGCCTGTTTTTCATTTGTATGTCTTCCTTAGAGAAATGTCTATTCAGATCTTTTGTCCATTTTCAATTGGATTATTAGATTTTCTCCTATAGAGTTATCTGGGCTCCTTATATATTCTGGTTATTAATCCCTTGTCAAATGGGTAATTTGCAAATATTTTCTCCCATTCTGTGGGTTGTCTCCACTTTGTTGATTGTTTTCTTTACTGTGCAGAAGCTTTTTAACTTGATGTGATGTCGTATTCCAAATTTTCTTTTTAATTTTGTTTGCTAGTATTTTTTTGGAAATGTTTGCATCAATATTCATCAGTGGCATTGATCTATCATTTTTAAAAATTTGTCTTTGATTTTGGTAGGAGGGTAATGTTGACCTCATAGAATGAGTTTGGAAGTACTTCCTCCTCTATTTTGCAGAATAGTTTGAGTAATATTTGTATTAGTTCTTCTTAAAATATTTGGTAGAATTCAGCAGTAAAGTTATTGGGTCCCAGGCTTTTCTTTGCTGGGAGACTTTATACAGCTTCACTCTTGTTGCTTGCTATTGGTCTGTTCAGGTTATGGAATTTTTTCATGGTTCAATATTGATAGGTTGCATGCATCTAGGAATTTATTTATTTCTTCTGGGGGTTCCAATTTATTAGTAGGTAGGTGCTCATAGTAACCGCTAATGATCCTTTGAATTTCTGCAGTATCAGTTGGAATGTCTTTTTTTCATTTCCAATTTTATGTATTTGGGTCTTTTCTTTTTTCTTAGTCTGGCTAAAGGTTTGTCAATCTTGTTTAGCTTTTCAAAAAAAAAACTTTTTGTTTTATGTAGTCTTTTATATTATTTTTTTCATTTCAAATTCATTTATTTCTGCACTGATTTTTATTATTTCTTTTCCTTTACTAATTTTGAGTTTGGTCTGCTCTTGTTTTCCTAGTTCTTTAAGATGTATTATTAGGTTGTCCATCTGAAGTTTTTCTTCTTTTTTGTGTGAAAAGACTTATAGCTACAAAGTTCACTCTTTGTACTACTTTTGCTGTATCCCGTAGGTTTTGGTATGTATGCCATGTTTCTCATTATCATTCGTTTCAAGAAATTTTTCAATTTCCTTTTTAATTTCTTCATGAATTTCAATTTCATTCTGAATTTCACTGATCATTCAGAATCATATTGTTTAATTTCCATGTGTTTCTACAGTTTTTAAAATCCCTCTTTTTATTGATTTCTAGTTTTATTCCATTGTGGTCAGAGAAGATGCTTGATATTACTTCAATTTTTTTGAATGTCTTAAGATTTGTTTTGTGGCCTAATATAAGGGCTTATAAGACCATCCTCATTGAGGATGATCAATGTGTTGAGGAAAAGAATGTGTATTTTGCAGCCGTTAGATGAAATGTTCTGTAAACATCTGTTAGGTCCATTTGGTCTATATATCAGATTAAGTCCAATCTTTCTTTGTTGATTTTTTTGGTCTAGAAGCTGTGTCCGATGCTGAAAGCAGGGTGTTAAGCTCTCAAACTGTTATTGTATTAGGTTCTATCTCTCAATAATATTTGCTTTATACCTCTGGTTGCTCCAGTGTTGGCTGCATATATATTTAAAATTGTTATTTCTTCTTGCTGAATTCATCATTTTATCATCATATAGTGATGTTCTTTGCTGCTTCTCACAGCTTTTGTCTTGAAATCTATTTTGTCTGATATAAGTATAGCTATTCCTGTTCTTTTTTGGTTTCCTTGGGCATGGAATATCTTTTTCCATTTTTAAAAATTTTCACTCCATATGTGCCTTTATAGTGAAGTGTATTTCTTGTAGGCAACAGATCATTGGGTCTTTTTTTAAAAAATCCATTCAATCATTGTATGTCTTCTGATTGAAAAATTTAGTCCATTTACATAATATGTTATTATTCATAAGTAACAACTTACTTCTGCCTTGTTATTATTTGTTTTCAGGTGGCTTTCTGTTCTTCTCTTTCTTCTTTGCTTCTTCTTGTCTTCTTTTTAGTAAATGTGATTTCCTCTGCTGGTAGAATTTATTGTCTTGCTCTTTATTTTTTGTGGGACCGTTGTATGTTTTTGATTTGAAGTTACCATGAGTCTTGCAAATACTGTGTTATAACTTGTTATGTTTAGCTGATGACAACTAATAGTGTTGACATAAATAAACAAAAAGAAAGAGAGAGAGAGAGAGGGAAGGAAAGAAAGAAAAGAAAACAGAAATTCCAAACAGTATATTCACCACCCCCTACACTTTTCAACTTTTTGTTGTTTCTATTTATATCTTATTGGTTCATCATTTAGTTTTTCTACTTAAGATCAGAGTAGTTTACATAATATAGCTACAGTTTTATAATATTCTATGTTTTACTGTGTACTTACTATACCAGTGAATTTTGTAGATTCAGGTGATTTTTTGTTGCTTATTAACATCCTTGTCTTTCTGATTGAAATACTTCCATTAGCATTTCTTGTAGGTTAGGTCTGGTGTTGATGAAATTTCTCAGCTTTTGTTTGTCTGGGGACATATTTCTCCTTTACGTTTGAAGGATATTTTCACCACATACATTATTTCAAGGTAGAAGGTTTTTTCCTTCAGCACTTTAAATATGTCATACCACTTTCTACTGGCCTGTAAGGCTTCCACTAAAAAGTCTGCCATCAGCTGTGTTGGAGTTCCATTGTTACGTTATTTCTTTGTTTTCTCCAGCTGCTTTCAGGATTCTTTCTTTACCCTTGACTTTTGCGAGTTGGATTATTACATGAAATTATATACCTTCAAGTCCTTTTTTTAAATATCTGTAGTGGCATTTATAAACATCTTTATCTAATTGTAGGTATTCATAAATCTTCTAAAAATGTGACATGACGATGACAGATTTTTTGCAAGTGTGTAGAGTTTGCAATTTTATGTTTTTAATTATTTTCATATCCATGTGATCTTCGGAGCAATACTATAAATTAGGTATGGCAGCTAACAGTACTATCGGTTTTAGAAGAGGTTTTAGACATCCCTTTTTAAAATAATTTTAAAGTTTCTTTCCATATTCTTTTTTGTATTATGAACGTATGAACTTCTTTAGATTAAGGGCTGTATCTAGATAGTCTTTCATAGCCTTCTTAGTACTAGAGAACACGTTTTAAGGACTAACTACATACTGTTTAATAGTTGCCTGGGAAATCTGAGCTTCTCTCCTGGTGCCAGCCTCTTTTCCAATGACATTAGAAACTCACTACTGACACTTACTACTCTGTGTTTTCTTCGCTGGGATTCCTAGAAATTGGCAGCAAATACAAAAGGAAAAAAAACATAGTGAGTCTTTTGCCACCTGAGATAGGGCAGATGGGTTAGCTTATAGGGGAAAATTTCTCACATCAGAGAGTATTTCATTATAATGAAGGGTGGTTTGCTTATCTTAATAGTTGTGTGGATTCAATTGAGCATTTAAAGTCCACTCATAAATTTAACTAATTCATTTATTTTTTAAGGTCAGTATACAATGGTAACCAAACCCCCAAAATTACTTATTACAGGTTCTTCTACAAAAGCTTATATTCAAGTTAGGGAAACAAAATCTGTGCACATGAAAGTTGTGAATGCAACTTCAAAAGAGTAGAGGAAGAAGACATCAGGCTAGGCATGAGTTGTGTAAAAGTGGATAACTCACTCAAAATTTATTAACAAGAAACACATAACTAAGAAAGCTTCAGATAAGTACTGGCTTTCCCAAGGTTATAGATATCTGTGCATTTTGAGAGCAGAAGAGGAATAGGGAGGTGTTGGAGAAGAATATGAATATTGGAGCAAAAGAATTTCAAAATTGAAAAGTGCTTGGATTTTTATGACATCATGCAGAAGAAAGCATTTTTTCTTCCAAGAAGAGAAAATAGACTACAAATAAGAACATTCATCTACCTGGTCCAAATGAAAATTGTCCCTTGCTCCTTGAAAACACTTAATGTGAACCTATGACTTTATAATACAGTCATACATTGCTTAACAATGAGGATACCTTCTGAGAAATGTGTAATTAAGCAATTTTGTCATTGGATCAACACCATAAAGTATACTTACACACACCTAGATGAAATAGCCTAATATGTACGTAGGATATATGGTGTAGTCTATTTCTCCAAGGATACAAACTGATATGACATATTGCTGCACTGAACACATGGTCAATTGGGATACATAGCATTTGTGTACCTAAACATATCTAAACACAGAAAAGGTACAATGAAATATTGTATTATAGTCCTATGCAGTCCATCATTGACAGAAGTATCATTATATAGTGCATGACTATATATGAAACTACTAATGCTATTATCATGTATATTCTCTTATGATTTTTTATCTTCCCCAATTTAAATATCTTAATTTAAAAGTAAACTTTACTGTCGAAAATGCAAACTTGGGGAGGGCAGAAAGATCACACACAAGGCTGCCACTTCACACCTGGAGGGTTGCATGGTGGTGGGGCAGAGGCGATCCTCACTTCCCAGATGGTGCTGGCCAGACAGAGGCGCTCCTCTCTTAGATTTTTAAAGAACTGTCCGATTTAACAACCAAACAATTCCATTCACAACCCATACTTCTCATATGTATTATCTTACTAAAAAATTTGCATTACTAGGTGGATCTGCTATTTTACTTAGTATAGTACAGTCTGCTACTTTTTTTTCAAGAGACATAACCTTATTTACTGAACTTCAAAAATAAATTTAACCTCTGTAGATAGCTTCAACACATCTAAGTGTGATTAAGTTGAGGCAGATGGGATGAGATGGAAAAGACTCATCAGATAAAAGCTTACTTCTCACTCACATTTTGCCTTCATCATTTTTCTTTCCTTAATGAATCCACAGAACCCCTGCTGCATTCAGGAAAACTTTAAAAAAATACCATATGTTTCTGATAACCCTACTAACCTTCTTAGTACTTTCAACTTTTTTTCCTTTTAACTTTACTGCAACACTTGAAGTACATTAATACACTATCTAGCTCGTGCCTTCTGTATCTAAACCACAATTTCAACACCTCAGCTCATTCTCAATGAAGAACTTTATGAAGAAACAAAAATTTAGATTATGGAATTCTTTCATCAGTGCCAAAAAGGAAGCTAATTGTGCAGAATGCTTTTTTTTTCTCCTAATATATACATAATATTGCTGGAACTGACAAGAAGACACAATGTTGTATATTTGCCAGCTAAATATGAATGTGGTTTTGAAAGTTTGCTACCTTTCCCAGGCTGTCTAAAATGGCTTCTGCTATTTCTGTAGGTAGGTCACGCATTAGTGCATTTTACTTTCAGATGTGTAAAAAAATTATGCATGAACAAATTCTCTAGGTTATAGATAATGTACCGTAACGATTGGAGGATAGTATATTTTAAATTGATAATGAAAATATTTCCTTTTCAAACAAACTTTTCAACCATCCTGTTTCACACTGGTGATAGAGGACAATTCTAGACCAGAGAATATTCAACTAAGTGAATATGTCTTTTCTTGGCCTCCAATATTTTTCCAGGAAATATTCAGTCCATCAAGAAGTGTTTTTAAAACAGCTAGTTATCACCCAGCACTGTGCTAGGTAATGGGAAATACATCTAGGGCACTTAGAATCTAGCTGAGAAGAGTACTGAATAATTCAAAATGGCATATAACCAAATTGGTGGTGAGTGACACAAACATCATGAATTTTCTAGAGTTTAGCAATTTTATATTCCTCTCCCCCATTGGAAGGAGAAAAGAAACTAAAGTTCCATGAGCTGTGATGACCTTCCCAAAGTCACACCTAATTAGGGGTAGATGTACACCCAGAATCCACTATTTTTTTTCCTAAACCATTGCAGAATGTTTATCTCTAAAATCCAAGGAAAGGGTATGTAGGTAGTGACTGAGTTAGTTGGAAATACAAACATGAAGGAGCAGAGAACTGAAATCAAGTACTTGTATTGATTACTAAAAACTAGAAGTGGCACTTTATTTGTGAATACTTTCCAAGTTTTTGTGACTACATGATACAGGGTATTTGAGAATTAATGCATTTATTATATATGCTGTGTTCATAATTGATGTTATAATGCACTTGTAGCTTTTCACCTGAATGTGTATGAAATTGAGTGAGAAAACAAGTCTGTTGTTTTTAAAGTGCCTTCACTTATCATCTTACAAATTTATCTCTGTATTTCTGTTTCTCTTAACCTTTGGAAAAGTAATCTTGCATATCAGTTATCTATGTTATAAGGAAATTTGTTCTCCTTTATTTTATCCTTTCATTTCCATATGACATATTCAATTTCAGAGTGATCACATAGTTCTCTAATAATATTCTTGTAATTTCTGATGCTTGGTTTTACTTTTTCATATGGCACCACAATACCAAAATTACTTTCATGAAAAGTGCTCTTCATTGACATACTTAATTTAATAACTACGTATTGGTGCAAGTTGAACATGTTAATTGTTACATGTTTAATTTAACAGCCGCCTTGAAATATAAAATACTTTCATTACATGTTGTTTATTCTTTTTCAGCCAGAGTTCTGAGTCAATACTCTGATTACTTTACATCGTAACTTATAGATTGGCATTTATTTAGCATAACACATATATATTTGGATTTATTATTGTCTACTTCATCAAAATATATTTAAAGACCCTCCTTATAACATCTTTTATGTTCAATTTTATACCATATTATTATGAGTAATATCAAAACTGTAAATATAGACATATCTATAAGCATAACATTTGCTGTATCTACTTTATTGTTTATGACAGTCATCCATAAGCATTTTCTCATGTAATGTTTTATAGACTTATGACTTCATTTAAATTCTCCAGAAACATTTCTTCATTGATTCGCTGATATGCTGATATTCATTTGATTTATGGTTTTTAGTTTTTCCTCAAATATTATGCATATGCATAGTTTTGAAGTGCTTGAGGCTAATTTGAAGACCTGGATGCAGAACTAGTATTAGGAGAAGATATCTAATCTTTCATGGCTGCTGTAAGTTATTCACATACTGTTGCTCCACACAACTCAAATGGACCCTCAATGCAGGTCTTGATCCTGACTGCTCTTCATTTCTTTTTTTTTAAATTTTACTTTAAGTTCTGGGATACATGTGCAGAATGTGCAGGTTTGTTACATAGGTATATGTGTGCCATGCTGGTTTGCTACACCTGTCAACCCATCATCTAGGTTTTAAGCCCCACATGCAATAACTATTTGTTCTGATGCTTTCCCTCTGCTTGCCCCTAACCCTCCACCAGGACCCTGTGTGTTGTTCTCCTTCCTGTTTTGATATTACTCATAATATCAGCATATACATAAACATAACATTTTATGGTTATGTGTTCTCATTGTTCAACTCCCACTTATGCATGAGAATATGTGGCGTTTGGTCTGCTATTCCTGTGATAGTTTGCTAAGGTGGATGGCTTCCAGCTTCATGTCCCTGCAAAGGACATGATCTCATTCCATTTTATGGCTGCATAATATTCCATGGTGTATATGTGCCACATTTTCTTTATCCAGTCTATCATTGATGGACATTTGGGTTGGTTCCAAGTCTTTGCTATTGTGAAGAGTGCTGCGTAAACATATGTGTGCAGTGTGTGCATGTGCATTTATAGTAGAATAATTTACATTCCTTTGGGTATATACCCAGTAATGGGATTGCTGGGTCAAATGGTATTTCTGGTTCTAGATCCTTGAGGAATCGCCACACTGTCTTCCACAATGGTTGAACTAATTTATATTCCCACCAACACTGTAAAAGCTTTCCCGTTTCTCCACAGCCTTGCCAGCATCTATTGTTTCTTGACTTTTTAGTAATCACCATTCTGGCTGATGTGAGATGGTAGCTCATTGTGGTTTTGATTTGCATTTATCTAATGATTAGTGATGGTGAGCTTTTTCTCATATGTTTGTTGATTGCATAAATGTCTTGTTTTGAGAAGTATCTGTTCATATCCTCCACTCACTTTTTGATGGGGTTGTTTGTTTTTTAATTGTAAATTTGTTTAAGTTCCTTATAGACTCTGGATATTAGACCTCTGTCAGATGGGTAGATTGCAAAAGTTTTCTCCCATTCTGTAGGTTGCCTGTGCACTCTGATGCTAGTTCCTTTAGTTGTGCAGAAGCCCTTTAGTTTAATTAGATCCCATTTGTTAATTTCGGCTTTTGTTGCCATTGCTTTTGACATTTTTGTCATGAAATCTTTGCCAATGCCTATGTTCTGAATGGTATTGCCTAGGTTTTCTTGTAGGGTATTTATGGTTTTAGGTTTTACATTTAAGTCTTCAACCCATCTTGAGTTAATTTTTGTATAAGGTGAAAGGAAGGAGTCTAGTTTCAGTTTTCTACATATGGCTAGCCAGTTTTCCCAGCTCCACTGATTAAATAGGGAATCCTTTCCTCATTGTTTGTTTTTGTCAGGTTTGTCAAAGATCAGATGGTTGTAAAAGGTAGTGTTATTTCTGAGGTCTCTGTTCTGTGCCATTGGTCTACATGTCTGTTTTAGTACCAGTATCTCACTGTTTTTGTTATTGCAGACTTCTAGTATAGTTTGAAGTCAGGTAGCATGATACCTACAGCTTTATTCCTTTTGCTTAGGATTGTCTTGGCTATACGGGACTCTTTTTTGGTTCCATATGAAATTTAAAGTAGTTTTTTCTAATTCTTTGAAGAATTAGAATCTAATTCTTTTATGGGGATAGCATTGAATCTATAAATTAATTTGGGCAGTATAGCCGTTTTCACAATATTGATTTTTCCTAACCACGAGGATGGAATGTTTTTCCATTTGTTTGTGTCCTCTCTGATTTCCTTGAGCAGTGGTTTGTAGTTCTTCTTGAAGAGGTCCTTCACATCCCTTGTTAGCTATATTCCTAGGTATTTTATTGTCTTTGTAGCGATTGTGAATGAGAGTTCATTCATGATTTGGCTCTCTGCTTGTCTATTATTGGTGTAAAGCAATGCTTGTGATTTTTGCACATTGATTTTTTATCCTGAGACTTTGCTGAAGTTGTTAATCAGCTTAAGGAGTTTTTGGGCTGAGATGATGGGGTTTTCCAAATATAGAATCATGTCATTTGCAAACAGACAATTTGACTTCCTCTCTTCCTATTTGAATACAATTTATTTGTTTCTCTTGTCTGATTGCCCTGGCCAGGACTTCCAATACCCATGTTGAATAAGAGTGGTAAGAGAGGGCATCCTTTTCTTGTGTCTGTTTTCAAAGGGAATGCTTTCAGTTTTTGCCCATTCGGTATGATATTGGCTGTGGGTTTGTCATAAATAGCTCTTATTATTTCAAGATATGTTCCATCAATACCTAGTTTATTGAGGATTTTTAGCAGGATGTTGAAATTTATCAAAGGCCTTTTCTGCATATATTGACATAATCATGTCGTTTTTGTTATTGGTTCTGTTTATGTGATGGATTATGTTTATTGATTTGCATACGTTGAACCAGCCTTGCACCCCAGGAATGAAGATGACTTAACTGTGGTAGACAAGCTTTTTGATGTGCTGCTGGATTTGATTTGCCAGTACTTTATGGAGGATTTTCTCATCAATGTTCATCAGGGATATTGGCCTGAAATTTTCTGTTTTTGTTGTGTCTTTGCCAGGTTTTGGTATCAGGATGATGCTGGCCTCATAATATATTTTAGGGAGGAGTCTCTGGTTTTCTATTGTTTGGAATAGTTTCAGAAGGAATGGTACCAGCTTCTCTTTGTACCTGTGTTAGAATTCAGCTGTGAATCCATCTGGTCCTGGGATTTTTTTTTTTTTTTTTGGTTGGTAGGCTACTAGTTACTGCCTCAATTTCAGAACTTGTTAGTGGCCTATTCAAGTATTCAACTTCTTCCTGGTTTAGTCTTGGGAGGGTGTATGTGCCCAGGCATTTATTTATTTTTTTCTAGATTTTCTAGTTTATTTGCACTTTGATGGTAGTGTGTATTTCTGTGGGGTCAGTGGTGATAGCCCCTTTATCATTTTTTATTTTGTCTATTTGATTCTTCTCTCTTTTCTTCTTTATTAGTCTAGCCAGCAGTCTATTTTATTATGTTTTTTACCCAAAAACCCATCTCCTGGATTCATTGAGTTTTTGAAGGGTTTTTCATGTCTCTATGTACTTCAGTTCTGCTCTGATCTTAGTTATTTCTTGCCTTCTGCTAACCTTTGCATTTGTTTGCTCTTGCTTCTCTAGTTCTTTTAATTGTGGTGTTAGGTGTCAATTTGAGATCTCTCTAGCTTTCTGATGTGGGCATTTGGTACTATAAATTTTTCTTTTAACACTACTTTAGCTATGTCCCAGAGATTTTGGTACGTTGTCTCTTTGTTTTCATTGATTTCAAAGAAGTTCTTTATTTCTGCCTTACTTTCATGATTTACCCAGGAGTCTTTCAGGAGCAGGTTGTTCAATTTCCATGTAGTTGTGTGGTTTTGAGTGAGTTTCTTAATCCTGAGTTCTAATTTGATTGCGCTGTGATTTGATAGACTATTTGTTATGATTTCTGTTCTTTTGCATTTGCTGAGGAGTGTTTTACTTCCAATTATGTGGTCAATTTTAGGATAAGTGCCTGCCGGGTGCAGTGTCTCACACCTAGAATCCCAGGACTTTGGGAGGCTGAGGTGGGCAGATCACGAGGTCAGGAGATTGAGACCATCCTGGCTAACACAGTGAAATCCCATCTCTACTAAAAATACAAAAAATTAGCCAGGCGTGGTGGTGGGTGTCTGTAGTCCCAGCTACTTGGGAAGCTGAGTCAGGAGAATGGCGTGAACCTGGGAGGTGGAGCTTAGGTGAGCTGAGATCGCACCACTGCACTCCAGCCTGGATGACAGAGTGAGACTCTGTCTCAAAAAAAAAAAAAAAAAAGGTTAGTGTCATGTGGCACTGAGAAGAATGTATATTCTGTTAATTTGAGGTGGAGAGTTCTGTAGATGTCTATTTGGTCCATTTGATCTAGAACTGAGTTCAAGTCGGAATAGCCTTGTTAATTTTTTGTCTCATTGATCTGTGTAATATTCACAGTGGGTTTTTAAAGTGCCCTGCTATTATTGTGTGGGAGTCTGAGTCTCTTTGTAGGTCTCTAAGAATTAGTTTTATAAGTCTGGATGCTCCTGTATTGGGTACATATATATTTAAGGTAGCTCTTCTTGTTGAATTGATCCCCATACTATTATGTAATGCCCTTCTTTGTCTTTCTTGATCTTTCTTGGTTTAGTCTGTTTTGTGAGAGACTACGATTACAACCCCCACTTTTTTTTTTTTTTTCTTTCCATATGCTTGGTAAATTTCCCTCCACCCCTTTATTTTGAGCCTATATGTGTCTTTGCATGTGAGATGGATCTCCTGAATACAGCACACTGATGGGTCTTGACTCTTTATCCAATTTGCCAGTCTGTGTCTTTTGATTGAGGCATTTATCCATTTACATTTAAGGCTAGTATTGTTACCTGTGAATTTGATCCTGTCATTATGATGCTATCTGGTTATTTTGCACACTAATTGATGCAGTTTCTTCATAGTGTAATTGGTCTTTACATTTTGGTGTGTTTCTGCAGTGGGTGGTACCAGTTTTTCCTTTCCATATTTTGTGTTTCCTTCAGGAGCTCTTGCAAGGCAGGTCTGGTGGTGATGAAATCCCTCAGCATTTGCTTGTCTAGAAAGGATCTTATTTCTCCTTTGCTTATGAAGCTTAGTTTGACTGAATATCAAATCCTGTGTTGAAAATTCTTTTCTTTTAAATGTTGAATATTGGCCCCACTCTCTTCTGGCATGTAGGGTTTCTGCTGAGAGACCCACTGTTAGTTTGATGGGCTTCCCTTTGTAGGTTATCTAGCCTTTCTCTATGGCTGCCCTTAATATTTTTTACTGCATTTTGACCTTGGAGAATCTGATGATTATGTGTCTTGGGGTTGATCTTCTCATGGAGTATCTTAGTGGTATTCTCTGTATTTCCTGAATTTGAATGTTAGCCTGTCTTGCTAAGTGGGGGAAGTTCTCCTGGATAATAACCTGAAGTGTGTTTTCCAATTCAGTTCCATTTTCCCCATCTCTTTCAGGTACTCCAGTCATAGGTTTGGTCTTTTCACATAGATCCATATTTTGTAGAGGTTTTTATGTTGCTTTTCATTCTTTTGTCTCTAAACTTGTCTGCATGACTTATTTCAGAAAAATGGTTGTCAAACTCTGATGCTTCATGAAGCACTCATGCTGTGTTTTTCAGCTCCATCAGGTCATTTATGTTCCTCTCTAAGCTGGTTATTCTAGTTAGCAGCTCCTGTAACCTTTTATCAAAATTCTTGGCTTCCTTACATTGGGTTAGAACCTGCTTCTTTAGCTCAGTGGAGTTTGTTATTACCTGCCTTCTGAAGCCAACTTCTGACAATTCATCCATCTCATCTCCCATCTAGTTCTGCACCCTTGCTGGAGAGGTGTTGCAATCATTTGGAGAAGAAGAGGCATCCTGGCTCTTGGAACTTTCATTGTTTTTTCCTCATTTTCATGGATTTATCTACCTTTGGTCTTTGAGGTTAATGACCTTCGGATGGGTTTTTTTGGGGGTATCTTTTTTGTTGATGTTGTTGTTGCTTTCTGTTTGTTGGTTTTTCTTCTAACAGTCAGGCTCCTCTTTTGCAGGTCTGCTGCAGTTTGTTGGGGGTTCACCTTAGACACTATTCAACTAGGTATCACCAGTGGATGCTGCAGAACAGCAAAGATTGCTGCCTGCTCCTTCCTCTGGAAGCTTCATCCCAGAAAGGCACTGTATTGATGCTGTCTGGAGCTCTCCTGTATGAGGTGTCTGTCAACCCCTATTGGGAGGTCTCTCTCAGTTATGAGGCATGGGGTCAGGGACTCATTTGAGGAGGCAATCTTTCCCTTAGAAGAGCTAGTGCACTGTGCTGGGAGAATGACCCTTGTCAGGATCAGCTGCTCTCTTCAGTGCCAGCAGGTAAAAAAAGATTAAGTCTGCTAAATCTGAGACTGCAGCCACCTTTCCCCCAAGGTAGTCTGTCCTAGGGAGATGAGAGTTCTGTCTGTAAGCCCCTAACTGGAGTTGCTGGATTTCCTGCAGAGATGCCCTGCCCTGTGAGGAGGCATCTGGAGAAGCAGTCTGGCCATAGCCACTTAGCTGCACTGCACTGATGAATTCCATCTAGTCCAAACCTCTCAATCTCCTTGGCACCGTCAGGGGAAAACTGCCAACTAAAGCCACAGTAATGATGGTCACCTCTCCCCCCACCAAACTGGATCATCCCAGGCAGATTCCAGACTGCTGCACTGGCAGTGGTTCTTAGCTTGCTGAGCTCCATGGGAGTGGAACCTGCTGAGCAAGACCCCTTGGCTCCCTGGCTTCCACTCCCTTTCCAGGGGAGTGGATGGCCTTCCTGTCTCACTGGAGTTCCAGGGGCCACTGGAGTATGCACAAACTCCTGCAGCTCAGTGCCTGCCCAAACAGTCACCAGTTTTGTGCCTGAAATCCAGGGCCCTGGTGGTGTAGGCTCACAAGGGAATCTCCTGATCTGAGGATTGCAAAATTCCATGTGAAAAGTGTTTTACCCCTGGTGGGTAGCCCACTCCCTCACTGCTTCCTTTGGCTGAGGGATAAAGGTTCTCCCATTCTGTATACTCCCAGGGTGAAACAATGTCCCACCCTGCTTCTCATCATTCTTTATGGGCCACACCCACTGCCTAGCCAGTCCCAGTGAGATGAACTGGGTACCTCAGTTGGAAATGCAGAAATCACCCACCTTCTGGGTTGGTCTTACTGGGAGCTGCAGATTGGAGCTGTGTCTATTTGACCATTTTGGCTTCTTCTTCCTGAACCACTTTTCTAAAACCATTGTGTAACACTTCTCTATTCCTCCAGCTTCTAACCTTGTATTTATCCTTTAAGATACTGTTTTTTCTTCCTTTTCACTCTTTGCTTCTTTCATGAAATATCCTTTAAATTACCACCTGAAGAACCTATCCAATTCAATAAGGCATTGTTACCTATAGGTAATACTCCAGTAGGGTTTACCCCACACAGAAAGAGGAATGGCACTCATTCAATGTAAAATTTAAAACTGAAATGTGGTCGGGTGCTGTGGCTCAATCCTGTAATCCCAGCACTTTGGGAGGTCAAGGTGGGCGGATCACAAGTTCAGGAGATCAAGACTATCCTGGCTAACATGGTGAAACCCCGCCTCTACTAAAAAATACAAAAGATTAGCTGGGTGTGGTGACGGGTGCTTATAGTCCCAGCTACTCCAGAGGCTGAGGCAGGAGAATGGTGTGAACTCGGGAGGCGGAGCTTGCAGTGAGCCGAGATGGTGCCAGTGCACTCCATCCAGCCTGGGCTACAGAGCAAGATTACGTCTCAAATAAATAAATAAATAAATAAACCTGAAATGTTATTGTGGTATCACTTTAATACCACTAAATGAGACATTGAGATTGTTCTTTCCTTTTGCCTCTGTTTTGGTTTCCTCACACAGATAAAAATAATTCAGTCATGTCAAATGTTATATGTAATATGAAATTATACTCTGGATGAAACTTGGCATTTGGGGTCAGTGGTTTTCATGTGTAGGTTGCTGAAGTTCCCTGAAGGTAGTCAGTTATGACATTTTCTACATATTCTATAATTCCCAGAAAACTAATTGATAAATAAAAATGCTCAGTAACTATTATTGTCCTTATTTGTTGATACAACTTGGTGAAAAAGAAAGAAAATTATTTTCCAAATAGTTCTGACAATACCTTGCAACTGGAGCTAGTAAAAGAGGGTTCCAAATACCAAAATAATGCCCAAGGATTCTACCTTAGTAGAAGAGCATAGCCCAACTGAAGAATATACTCAATAGTCATTGTAATTGGTTTATTTTCTCCCAAAATGCTGCACATCTACACTATTACCAGACTGCATGCAAGAATATTAATGTTCAGCTTAAAGTGTCTCTAAACTTTATGTGATTGAATAACATTTCAGTAATAACAATCAATTAAAAAAAAATTCAGTGAGCCATGTTGACATGTCATGATCCCAAATTAACTTATTTTGTGAAGGTTCTTTTAGTGACTCAGATTATATGAACTTAGAAGAAACCGGAGTGTTGATAAAACTAAACAAATAAATAAATAAATACTTCAAGTTTATGCCTTAAGTATTTTCATTTATTTTTGAGGGAAAACATATACAAGTTGAGCCTAAATAGCACTACTTAGAAACAGCCACTAAAATCCAGCACTTCTTAATATTTGAAAAGAAAACTGGAATTCTAAAATATTTTAGGGAGGCAAAAGTGGAGAAGTTGTTTTCTAAAAAGCTAAACATCATGTACTGCACACTCCTTTTAAGAAACCAAACTCTCATCTCTCTCGTTGGTGCTCTGCTGCTGTTTGAGGTTTCAGATACTCTTGTAAACATGTGCTTGTATGTTTTGCCCTCAAACCCCTCAAATCTCATTACTATTCTCTTCTTGCACAAACGCCACAGTCAAATTTTCTCCTGTTTCTTTCGTAATGTCTTCTTACCTAAAAATGAACTTTTTTCTTCCTTCAGATAAGTACTAGTATTGAGGATTCAGTTGTTTATCTTTCACCACTGGGTTCCACTAAAATCTTTCTCCCTTCACCGTAAATTTCTCTTTTTCTTTTCAGAATAAAACACAGCAGTGAAGCACTCATCACAGACCTATGCAGATAGTAGTTACAGTATTATCACTTTTAAAAAGAAAAGAAAATGACATAAAATTGATCTGGTACATTGGTTTAAAATAGCATGAAATCACTTGAATTTGTACATGGTTTATTCCATACTATATGTTTCAAATTTCTCCCCTTGAGTACTAGTCGAGCCTTCCATTTTATTTTGTTCTTATTAATTTTTAGTGTGTCTTGACTGAATAAAACAATACTTTTTAAGCACTAAGAAGTATACTCCTCCAGCACTTAGGTTTGATGATACATTCTTAAATTGCCCAATTGTAAAAACAGATTGACAAAAAGAGTATTATGCTGTAAGATGGAAAACAAACCTATAGACCGTTAAAGCGAATTACAAGACAAGATTTCTGCATTCCCAAAGGCAAATGATGCTGGGGAATTTTCCTCAGATCAAAATTACCCTTAAATAATTCACATTACCTGCTTTTAGGGGACTGCAGCTCGAATATAAACTATTAATTTTTGATGCTTCCAGTTGTATTTCTATGTGTCAAATTGTAACATAAAATGTTGTTTGCTAGCATATGGGATGTATTCATACTGTTTTAAAATATTAGCTTGAATGGAGAAATTTCTTTAGTGATTTCTCATTTTATAATAATAAAATGGAATTTTTATAGCCAATAAAAGACATTTGTCCTGATAATTTGTGTCACAATCACCAAATACATGATTACCAAAGTATCTATTTATGTCCTTCTTCTAGTTAGATAGTGACATTTACCACTTTCTTTTAAGAATATGTTTAAGAATCAGCAAACAGAGCAATATGGAAAAATCATTGCATGAGACATCAGAAAATCTGATTTTTATTCTAGATTCTTCTACTCATTAGGGAAACCAAAAGCCAGCTATTTGGCATGTTGCTTTCCCCCATTTTATCATTTGACATAAGAGAATTAGATGAGACATTCCTAAATACTGTTTTGAACTTTAAAATAATGTGGCTGAAAGAGTGTTCCTCATCTCACTGTACCTAAAAATACATCTGAATCATTTCAACCAGATTGTCTATCGTTTTATCTGATGCCACTTATATCTACATAAGCTCTAGATCCTATAATTTTTTCCTAAGCATTGTATCTCAAATGTTGTCCACTCCCAAAGTTCTTTTGCCAGGTTTTTCTCCCTTTGCCAAATCCCTCTTCAGTTCTTTCCAAAGGCAGAGGGTTGGACTTTGGACCAAATATTAACTGTTCTCCAAGGGAATGTAATTAATTTCAATTTTGTGATTAATCCAAACAGGCATCTTAGGGAAAACATTCAATTCAATTAAGCAAGGATTTCCTGAGCTGTTTCCTTTAATCTAAAACTACACCCTGCATTACACACATCTTTATTTTAAAGCACCACAACATACACTTTATTGTATTCAAATATCCCCCTTTACTTTTATGCACAATGAAACTTCATAAATCCGGATGACTTAAATTTGGGGATGGTGATATAGATCTTTTAATTCTGGAGAATTCTAAATTATAGAATACTATTATTTTCTAGCAGCTGTGAAATAATGGCAGCACTGGACAGCTGGTTATTTTTTGTGCAACATAGAGGAACACATCAGTAGCATTAAGGAAAAAACTCATAAACCACAAGAGCATTTTTATCCATTCTATAGATTGAGGAATAGCTTCTGGTAACTAAGGAAGAGGCCCACTTAGCCTACTCACATACTATTTCCTTTTAATCAACTTTATTGAGGTGTAATTTAAAAACAATAAACTGCACTCTTTGTAATTGCAGTTTGATGAGTTTTGACAAAAATACACTCCCATGCATCTAATGCCGCAATCAAGATAAAGAATATTGTCAAAAAATATTCATTTATGCTTTTACTCATGCAGTCTCTTCTCCCTACCCCCTGATCCAGGCAGCCGGTGATCTACTTTTCATATAACAATTTGAAATTTTCTAGAGTTTCTCAAAAATAAAATCATGCAATATCTTCTCTTTGTGTTTCCACAATCTTCTGATTACCGTAATGTTTCTGAGATTCATATGTTTTGTATTTATTAGTAATTCTTTTCTTTTAATGTTGAGTTGCTTTCCATTGCATAGATGTACCACAGTTTGTCCATTCAACAGTTGATAGGTGTATGACTTGTTTCTCACGTTTATGCTATTGTAAATAAAGTGCCTGTGAACACTTTATCTTTGTGTGAACCTACAAATCTTTGTGTGAACGTATTTTCACTTCTCTTGGGTAAATACTTAAGGGTGGATTGGCTGGATCATAAGGTAAGTGCATTTTTAACTTTATAAGAGGCTGCAGAATTGTTTTTCAAACTAGATTAGTATCATTCTATTTCCACCAGAAATAAATGAAAGTTGCAATTGGTTCTCACCAACATTTGATTTTATCCAACTTTTTAATTGCAACCATTCAAAGTGATGTAGTTTTAATTTGCATTTCTTAAGATAGTGGATGAGGATCTTACCATGTACTTGTTGGCTGTTCGTATATCTTCTTTTGTAAATTGCCTGTTCAAATATTTCGAGCATTTTTCATTGGTGTGTTTCTCTTCTCATCATTGAATTGTAGGAATTTTCTGTCTATTCTGTACAGAAGTCTATTTTCATATCTATGTATTATGAATATTTTCTTCCAGGCTGTGGTTTGCCCTTTCATTTTCTTAACATTGTCATTCAAATAGCAGAAAGTTTTAATTTTGATAAAGTCCATTTTATAGTATTTCTAAATGTTTTTGGCTTTTTGTGTTTATGTAAGGAATGTTTGATCACTTCAAAATATAAGTACTCTATCCTAGGTTTCCTTATGGATATTTTATTTTCTTTACCTTTTACATTTTGGTCAATTTTCTATTTTGAATTAATTTTATGTGTTCTGTGAGTTAACATAGATTTGGGTGTTTTTGTTTTTGTGTTTTGTGTTGTTGATTCCTCCTATCCTTTCCTTTCCCTCCTGCCACCCCCCTCTTCCCTTTCTTTCTCCTCCTTATCTTCTTTTTCTTTTCCTTTTTCTGCATACAGATGTTGAAATGTTCCAATACCATTTGTGGCGAAGAGTATCCATTCCTTATTGGATTACTTTTTCATGTAAATTAAAAAATCAATTGGCATTGTATATGTGAATTTGGGCTACTCTTATTTCAATTACATTGATAAGTATGTCTACCTTTACATTCATGTTAAAGAGTCTTGATTGCTTTAGCTTTATAATAAGTATTAAAATCAGATAGTGTAAGGTACTCTGACTTTGTATTTTTTCTCGAAGACGTTTAGTCCTTTACCTATTCATAAATTTCAGAATTAAAAATTCATCAATATCTATAAAATATCATGGTATGATTTTGATTAGGATTCCATTGAAACTATAGATGAATCAGCGATAATTATCATCTTAAAATAATGAGTCTTCTGATCTACTGTTGTAATCCATCTATTTCTCTGTTGTTTTATATTGTCTTTAATTTCTCTCAGCATTCTTTTGTAGTTTTCAGTGTACAGGTTTTGATAATTTAAGTTTACCCCTAAGCACTTCTTAGATTTTGCTGCTTCTATACATGACCCTTAAAAAATGGTTTCCAGTTATTTGTTGTCTATATGTAGAAATACAAGAGACTTCACATATGGTCCTGTATCTCGTGACCTTACTTAACTCCCTTTATATTTCTAATAGCTTCTCCCTGTGATTTCTTATGATTTTCTACAAAGCCAATCAGTTACTTGACAAGAGAAAGAGTTTTACTTCTTCCTGTTAAAAAATCTGTATGTTTTTTGTTTTGATCCTGGTAATTTGTCTTTTCTTTTCTTTTTCCATGATTATTCTAGTTAGTGGTTTTTCAGTATTATTGATCTTGTTGAATAACTGTTTTCTGGTGGTATACATTTTTCTCTGTATTCTTCTGCATTCTATTTCTTTGATATGTTTATTATTTTATTCTTTCTGCTTAGAATGGGTTTAATTTTCTTTTTCTTGTTTCTTTTCTTTTTTATAATTTTAAATTTATTTTAGATTCAGGGGTACACTTGCAGGTTTTTTATCTCAGAATATTGTGTGAGTTTTCTTGTTTCTTAAGGTGAAAACTTATATCATTGATTTGAGAAGTTTCTTCCTTTCTTATAGAAGATTTTTATAATAGGAATTTTTCTCTTATCATCAGTTAACCTGCATCTCCCCCATTTTTATGCTGCAATTTCATTTTCATTTAGTTAAAAGTATTTTCCAATGTCCCTAGTGATTGCTTTCAGTCTTGGGTTATTTGGAATTGTGTTGTTTAATTTCCACATGTGTTTGTTGAGAGGATAGACTTTGTATAATTTTTTTTATATTTATTGATACTTATTTTATTGAGTTAGAATATAGTCTATTTTGGTGAATGTTCCATGCACACTTGAATGAATGGTATTCTACTGTAGTTAGATGGGAAGCTTCATAAATGTCAATAGATCATTTTCATTGACAGTGCTGCCCAAATTCTTTCAGCTACTAAGATGTTGAAAATCCCTGCTGTAACTTTGGATTTGTCTTATTATTGTTTTTTAGTTATATTAGTGTCTATTTTGTGTATTTTTAAGTTCTATTATTAGGTGTATAATAATTTAGAATATTTATGTCCTCTTGATGAGTTAATCATCTCTTTATCTTTATGAAATGTTCCTCTTTGTTCCTAGCTCTGAAGTCCACTTTTTCTAGATTAAATGGTTACTCCAGCTTTCTTCTAATCACTGTTTGCATTAATGTTTATATAGATGTTTCACTTCTATTTATAAGCAAAGTTATTCCACTGCGCTGGCTGGTGGAACCCTTGCTCTCCCCACCTCACCCCCTCAAGGGGGAAGCATTTCCATGTGACTGCAATACAGTATTATGGTAAAGACCTATGATTCAGAGACCAGCCTAGTAAACATGAGTGTTTGAAATAAAAAAAGATAAAAACAAATTAAACTTTATTGAAGTTCATACTGACATTGCTACTTATAATTGCTTCAAAATAGAAGATAAGAAGATAATACACATATTCTTTTACAAGTTTGTTTAAAAAAGAAACCTTTTCCCATTAAGTAATCAATAAACTACATGCTTCTTAAGACATGTCCTACAGAGGACTACAAAGATTCTTCTCATTTTTAGTACTTGAGACACAAGATGTCATTTTATATGTGCTTACACTCTTTTTTTTTTTTTTTTTTTTTTTTTTTTTTTTTGAGACGGAGTCTGGCTCTGTCGCCCAGGCTGGAGTGCTGTGGCCGGATCTCAGCTCACGGCAAGCTCTGCCTCCCGGGTTCACGCCATTCTCCTGTCTCAGCCTCCTAAGTAGCTGGGACTAAAGTAGCTGGGACTACAGGCGCCCGCCACCTCGCCCGGCTAATTTTTTTGTATTTTTTAGTAGAGACGGGGTTTCACCGTGTTAGCCAGGATGGTCTCGATCTCCTGACCTCGTGATCCGCCCGTCTCGGCCTCCCAAAGTGCTGGGATTACAGGCTTGAGCCACCGCGCCCGGCGCCTACACTCTTAAAGCTTAGTTAATATAAGCGTAAAAGTCTTCTTCCTTAAATAGCAAAAGGTAGTACAAATAAGGAATTCTGCTTGGGTTTTTGTGGATATAAGAAGTATCAAATAGAAAAAACATTATTTAACTATCAAAATAATTCACAGACATTTAAGACCTCAGTTTTACCTGGGTGATTTACAGTTCAACAACAGAAAAGCAGCAGTAACATTCTGTCTGTAAGAATGCATGTACCACAGAAAGGGGCTTTAGTTGTTCTCTGCTTTCTCTTCAGTGTATACAAACACACTTGGTATGTTTCCGTTGAATGGATGAATCCAAGATTTATGTGTGCCAAATGCAATACTAGGCAATAGGGAAGAGTGAGATATATATATGTGTATATATATATGTATTGTTTGCCATCAAGGAGCTCATATTCTAGTAATGAGGATATATAACAAGGAGTTTATATTCTAGTAATGAGAATGTGTAACTGGTGGAGGGAGGCAACAAATTGAAGCGAGAGATGGTAAGTGGTGTGAAAAAATTTTTTTAAATTAAGAAGAAGAGAAGTGTCAAAGATGGGTGAGGAAGCATATTAAAAAATAGTTTGGTGAAGGAAGTTCTCTCCTTTAATAAATGCAACATCTGAGCAGAAAGATCTGGAGGAAGAGAGGGCAGTCTCCATCAACTTGCTCAGGAAGGAGCCTTCCAAGTAGAAACATACTGGAGAGGCTCTGATGTACAGGTGCATTTAGTCCACAAATAACAAGGAGCCTGTGTGACTGGATCTAGTGGTAGGAAATGAGTCAGAGATGTAGTGAGGGCTTTTTTGGCCTTAGTAATATTTTTTTTATTCTGAATGAGATGGGAAGCCATTAGAGGTTTTTGAACAGAGGACAGAGATGATCTGACAAAACGAGTGATACAATCTTATTTAGTTTTTGTGGGGCCTCAATTTCCAGACATGTTAATTTTGGAACTCAGGCTTTTACAAATACGTAACAATCTTACTTTTGGAAACATCAATATATTTATTACCATCTAACCACATTGCTTAGACTTGGGGCCCTCTTAGAGCCTTGTGAATTAGCTGTTAGGAGAAGACCCTAGAGGTTTGAGCTTCATTAGTTCCACAATAAATCTGCCTCTGAATCTCACTAGTTCTAACAGGTTCACTCTCTTGAAGTTTTAAGAATAATTTGTAGGGGTGGGGGCTCCAAGGGTAGAAGCAAGGAATTCCATTTGGAAACCATTGCAATAATCTAGGCAAGAAATGATGGTGGCTTAAGCCAGATGAACACGGTAGCAGTGGATGTGATGAGAAGTGGATGGATGCTGAATACATATGAAAGGTAGAGTTGAGAGGATTTGCTGATGGATTGAATATAGAATATGGAAGAAGGCAATGTCAAGGATGCCAGAGGTTTGGGCCTGAGTAATTAGAAAATGTACAGAGTGGCCAGATTGTGATAGATCTGCAGGACCCTGGGATGAATCTTAACGAACAGGCAAAGAATTCAATTTTTAAGAAGATGTTTGTTTGTGTGGCATGGAGGAAACAAAAAGACTGAATTAAAGCAGGTTCTTGCCTCCCTGCCACCCTTTTTCATTTTAGTGTCCCCATGCCCTTCATTTAAGATGGAAATCTTATTTAAAACTAAAATCCTGACAATGTCTGTCTTCCAATTATTAATTGAGGAAAAACTCAAATTCTTTTTTTTCTGTGCCTTGTATTTGGAGAAACACTGCTGCCCACTGCAGCAGCCCGCACTGTCTGGTCAATATTTGTTGGTACACGATAGGCTATAGGAATTTCAAGCCTATTCAGCAGAAGGTAGCTATTTACAATCTAGGAATCACTGAGGCAAGTGTTGAATGTGACAGTCATGCACCACTCTGCGTATGATTCTGTCACTGTTTCCCAGGAACTGGAGATTTCTTTTTTTTTTTTTTTTTTTCAAGAGGATGTCTTTAAAAGCTCCCCAGTTTTCTAAGAGTTATTTCCATGATGGCATTTGTTTCTGTCAGAATAAAGAAGCCACTTCTCAGGCCTCCAGAAGTGTTCATTGCACTCTCTGGTAGGTCCAAAGCTATGTCCAACTTTATATGTTATCCATTAATAACAACTTTTCATCTCATAAGAGTGAAACACAGAAAAGCTCACTAGTATCAGTGACCAGGTAATTGCACCATCAGGAGCTCTCTGTTTTTTTGTTTTGTTTTGTTTTGAGACGGAGTCTCACTCTGTCGCCCAGGCTGCAGTGCAGTGGCTGGATCTCAGCTCACTGCAAGCTCCGCCTCCCGGGTTTACGCCATTCTCCTGCCTCAGCCTCCCGAGTAGCTGGGACTACAGGCGCCCGCCACCTCGCCTGGCTAGTTTTTTGTATTTTTAGTAGAGACGGGGTTTCACTGTGTTAGCCAGGATGGTCTCGATCTCCTGACCTCGTGATTTGCCTGTCTCGGCCTCCCAAAGTGCTGGGATTACAAGTTTGAGCCACCATGCTCAGCCAAGAGGAGCTCTCTGTTTTACATGAGGCTCTGGCTTTGAGAATACTTGATAGTTAGCAAATTTGCTTTTGCTAGAAAAAAATCAAAGTTATTCATAAAATTAAATTTGGAGGGGTCATGCAGAGAGGCCAATGAGGTTTTGATTCCCTGTTTTCCCTCTCTTGGGTATATTAGCAAAGATTGTTGATGAAGAGTGAACATTTAAACCTAAAAGGAAATTTAACATGAAACTGTCTTAGGTGCAAAGCCACAATGGCTGAGTAATATCTAGTGAAGTCATAAGTCTTTTAATGCAGTTTTCTTTATTCAGAAGAATAAAACGTTTTCCCCAAGAATGTAGGTCTGTCATGAATACATTTTTTGTGGTGCATTTAGGTCACACCAGAAATTACTGTTTTATTCTAAAAATGAAAACCAAATGAATCTCAGCTGGCCATTTGTGTAAGAAGACAACAAAGCATCATTGTTTATCCTTTTAATGGAGAGCTCCCCACCATCAATTTGTCTGCCGACTATATGAAGTTGTTTATTACTTGCAAGCTTCTGAGAGCAGATGAGTAAAAGTAAGATTTGATAACTAAACTTTATGTCTACCCATCTACTTTGGCTGGACCGCGGAAAATGGAGTTTTATAGGATGTTCCATGAGCTGCTACTGACTGGAGTCACTTAGGAGTACATTCTGACCTGTAATAATTTATGAAATTTATTGCTACTTAAGTTTGTCTGGACAATTTTTGGCTATTAGAAGGGTAAATAATTTATTTGAAGATGATAGCAAGGTCATATTAAATACTTCATCAGAAGAAAAGCAGTTGCAATTACATCATGCTTTCTGACCAAATGACACACTCCTGTCAGTGAAACAGAGAGTTCTTCCAGAGTGGGGCTGTAGAACTGCAGCAGATTAGTGTAAGTGATGCAATTTGAGTTGAGTGGACCAAGTTATGCCATTAACCAGATGATGTCAATGACAGCCTTCCTCTGATGGTCAGCATTAGCTGGAAATTGTCTGTTGGGAGAAATTAGACTTGCCCTGAATCACAATTCAGTCTACCCTATGACATTGCTTAGGCTAAGCTTGCAATGTGTATGGTGAAGAACAAAGCCTGGAAGGGAATGAAGAAAAAAATCCATAGCAAACTGTTGGGAGTTTCTTTCTGACAGGCAGAAAACCAAATGAGAATCAGAATCAAGGTTTCTGTCAGCTTGGAGGTGAGGCAGGAACTGCTTTGGAGATTGTGAGCATGATGGGGTACTAGCCTCTTTAAAATGAAAAGTGGAAAGCCGTAGTTAGGGAGGCAGGTGCAGTCTTTAGCAGCACCCCCAGACTCCCAAACAATTATAAGCTGATTTCAGCAAATATTGGTGATGGTAGGCTTTATTTCTTTTGAAGGTAGCTACATCTTTTGACATATCTTAAACCATGAGAAGAGCTTTTGTCCTAGCATATTTTTTTTTCTGTGTCTCAGTAGTTCCCTAATTTTTTGCCTGCTCTAGATACAAAAACACTTATGGCTCAGTAAAAGCAAGATTTACTTTTAGTAATAAGGTGCAGATTATTCTCCTGATTCATAGACACAATTTCATATGTTCTGTTTGAACTTTTTACTTTTATTAAAGTTATATGCTAAGTTATAATTTTCATCATATTAGTCATAACCCTTTCTTACACTGAACTTAATATAACATCACATATCTTGAAGAGTAAAATCCCAGAAACTACAAAAATCATGTAATTTGAATCTAACTTCACTATTATATTATATTGACAGTATATCAAGCATAAGTTTTAGCAAGTTTTGTCTCTTGCTTCTAGAAATAATTTATTAGAGATTGAGACAAATGTTTTTACATCTGATCAAGAAATATAGGCACAAACAATTGGTTAATCCTGCTTGAAACTATACTGTTACTTAATATGTATAATTAAATTCATATGCTGTTAAATTCATTTGTTAAGCAAGCATTTATTGAGTTTCTACTATGTGCTTGGCACTCTGCTGAGGCACTGAAGCACTATATATATACACACAAAAAATAATCATTTCAAGAAATATGCAGTTTATTATAGGGCTATAAGACATGAGCATAATTAATTTCAAGGCAACGTAGAAAGTGACATGTTTTAGGCAAATATAGGCAAATTGAAATGAAAATCCAGGAGAAAATATTTGCAACGAGGAAAAGCTTCATAGGAGATGTAACTTTGAGTTGGACTTTGAAGGATGGATAAAAGCAAATCCATTTCAGGCAAAGGAACAAGATGAGAAAAGGCACAGGGGTGAGATATTAAGGGGAACTCAGGCTGACTCTATTATTTGACTTCTGTTCCTTAAAAGCACTCTTTCTGGTCAGACATGGTGGCTCATGCCTATAATCTTAGCACTTTGGCAGGTGGATCACTTGAGTTCAGGAGTTTGAGACCAGCCTAGGCTACGTGATGAGATCCCATCTCTACCAAAACAAACAAACAAACTAAAAGAAACACATTCTTCCTTCCTTTCACAGTTCTTACAAAATTAGGATAAAGATGGCTTGTATCTCATCAACTGGCTCTTAGCTGGGTAAGTTGTTTAAATCAGAGATAACTTGGTTCAGAATTACCAAGGATTTTTTTGCATATGCATTTAATATGCCATAAAAGCCTTTCTTTGACATTAACATTTTGCATAACAACAAATGCAATTTTATGTAACAAATTAGAAAAAATAAATGGAAGCCATGAGCATTTGTATTCCCACAAAGAAGGCAAAAGTGACCAATGATAAAAATCCATAAAAACAAGTTAGTAATATAAAATGTGAGCAATAACTAGATAGTATCCAATTAAAATATGTTTTAAAGCCAAAGGGAAATCTGACTACCTAAGATGAGGGAATGGAGTTAATTGCTTCACCAGCCAGATCTCATCGAAGAGTCTCAAAGAAAGATGTTTGTGTAACATCAGTATAATGCACAGCATTAAATATTAATAGGGTTCACTTCATTGCTTTTGCTTATCAAAAAATGTCCTGAATTAGAGACAAAGCTGAGAGGTATGTCTGTCCATAATATCCTAGCTTAAGTTAGAAAATCTGATTTTAACTTTTTCTCCCATTTCTCTTATTGCTTTCCTCTTATACATCCCTTGCTGCTCCTCTGACTCACCTCCCTCTCCTCAAATATCCAAACTTCTAGGTCTTCACTATCACAGAGGAAATTAGGTAGAGGACTATATCACAACTGTTACATTTTGCTTGTATAATAACAACTGTCTAAACACAGAAATATATTGGTATTTTTTTAACGTTAACCTTTAATGAAGCAGCTATTTATCTCTAGATAGTCCTCACAGGTATGCCTTGCCCATTTGATGGCTGAGGCCAGTCTTCCTAATGGGTGGCAATAATTGTTAGAATGACTGTTGAGCACGGGTAAAATACCAATCAAGTAGAGTTTTTCTTCAACATCATCCGCAAGGAAAATTCTGTATGTTCCATAGGAAAAAAGCACTATTGGTCCTATACCTTATTCCTTTGAGACTCTCATCAATAATAGCTTTCTCTAGGAAAACACAAATGAGAGTTATTTCAACTCCACAAGTGCATTATCTCGTTGGGTTTAAATCTTCCAAGTATAAAAATCTTTTCCTTGGAGTAGTTTCTGAGCGACATCAGCAGCCTACAAGGGTAGAATTGCCCCAGCAGAGATGATAACAGCATCATTGTTACTGATGATGACACGCTATCCCAGCCCCTGTGCAGTTGGAGCTGTCACTCCTGCTTCAATTTAACAGTCTTCTGGAAAAAATATTTGTGTCATTTCCTATGGGAATTTCTACATTTTTTGTTTTTCTTAATTGAGACAGAGTCTCCTTCCGTCAATTAGGCTGGAGTGCAATGGTGCGATCTCAGCTCCCACCGCAACCTCCGCCTCCCAGGCTCAAGTGATTCTTGTGCCCCAGCCTCCCAAGTAGCTGGGACTACAGGCACGCGCTACCATGCCTGGTCAATTTTTTTGTATTTTTAGTAGAGATGGGGTTTCACCATGTTGGCCAGGCTGATCTCCAACTCCTGACCTCAGGTGATTCACCCGCCTTGGCCTCCCAAAGTGCTGAGATTACATGTGTGAGCCACTGCGCCCAGCCTCAACTTTGAAATTAAAGTTTCTGCATTAGGCTTAGTTAGAATGTGTAGAACACTTATTTTATATATGAGTAAAGAGAAGTAAAATAGGAAGGGATTGGAGCTGACGTGGTATCAGGCAATTGTGTCCTTGTTCACGGTGAAAACCTAGATTCTCATCGCCACTTATTAGCTGCTGACAATCAATAAGTAGGGCTGCTGTGAGGATTAAATTAGATAATATATATTAGAAATTAATGTATCTAGCACATAGTAGATAAATGAAGCTTTACTGCAGTGTTCTTTTACATTTTGTAAATTTTGTGTATATAAACATATCTATATACACACACGACTGAACTGAGAAGCAGAACCAACAGGATGTAGACAGAAATATATACAGACATAAATATATACAGATAGAAAGAGACATAGATAATCTATATTTATTTATATCTATCTATATCTTTCTCTCAATCTGTATCTATCCCAGTGGCTCTGGAGAACCAAGGTTTCTCTGGAGAACCTTGACTAATATATTTAAGGACTCTATAGGGGTTTATGGACCCTTCTTCCTTAACCCCATTTGAAATCCTCTGGAGAAGAGATTTTGAAAATAACTTGATTTCATTGCTTCAATGTAAAATTTAGCATCTCTCACAGAATGAATTTATCATTCTTGTAGTGGTGTCTTAGCAGGAGCTAGAAGCCCATTCAGTGTTAAAGTACAAAGTAAACACTTCCTTATAGACATTGAAGTAAACATTTTTCATTTTTCTCTAATTCAATTCCAGGGTAGTTAGAAAGTCAATGATGTTCTTGGAAGAATTTCACGACAAGCATCAAAATCCCTTGACATGCTGGTTTGGAAAAGTTTTTCTGGATGCAGCCGCCTAAGGTCCATGGCTGTCAGGAGAATTAGTGTGCCTGGAGAATCAAGTACCATCTCAGATGTGTACTTAAGAAGGTTTTGCCAGAGTCTTGGAAGGAAGTCTAGGTAAAGGAAATATAAAAAAAGAACTATTTCTCATCAGGCATACACATTTTAAGAATTGTATGAATTTTTTATTGTTTTAAAGTATTATGTGGCATTCTATAGATATCAGGAAGAAATATTTATAAATCCTTAGAAGCAACTTTGCATGAGAATTTCTAAAAGCCTCAATAATAAAGGAATAGAAAGAATTTAAAAGTTGGGAATTGACTATAGATAAAATTGCTGAACACTCACACCTACAAGTTACCATTTCCCATCATATTTGAGCAAATAATTGGCAAGAACCACACACTCTCCAGGGCAGGGATTTTACTCAGAAGGAACTGTTGTCACCACCCAGGTAAACCATAAATAAATGACTTATTGGTAAGACTTATTGTAAGACGATTTTTACAGTTCTTTGGAAGGACTATTCTACGGAAACACATATGCAGAAAAGAACAGTCTTACGAACAGCACATTGGTCAAAGAGAAGAGAATCTGTCCCATATGCACCGTCTTTCACTCATTGTCTATCATTGTCCCTGACTTACTTCATGACCAGTTTGTGACAGTTTCTTGTCTTCAAATTGGAGATAATACTTGCCTTTTCTCACAGGAACATTGTGAAGATAAATGGGATAAATCATTTGGAGTTCTTTGGGCTCCACTGATGATAAGTGCTATGTTATTTCAAAGCATTATTATTTACTTCACAAGTGTCTTGTGACCATTCCTAATCTGTGTAAGGCACTTTGAATTCCTTAGAGAAAAAGTTGATATTGAGTGAAATTTTAATACAAGTGGATAAATATGCACCACATAGAATCTGTTCTGTTAGGGGCCCCATTTCTATTGTAAAGAGAATATAATGCATGTTGTAGCATACTAGATAAAAAGAAATGTCAGTAAATACTTGGGCTTTTCTACTGACTTTCTCATGAGCCCTCCCAGACTAGCCCAAGAAACGGACTTATATTGGTGACACATTACATTAATGTGAATACTTGGCCTAAATCACACTGGTCCTTAAAACTTCCCATCTTATCTTACTATTCGATATAAAAATAATTGACTTGTCAAACAATTACTGAGAATTTACTATTTATTTGCCACTGGACTAGATTCTGGAGATAAAAAAATGGCCAAAGTAAGAAAAAGACAATGAAATTACATATAAAGAAAAGTAGAACATAGTAATCTAATCAGTTAAATTAGAAACACCAGTGTGACATTAGGACCTTAAAATAATATATTATTTAAAGCTTGACACTACTAAAGCTCTCCAATAGTTGAAATAGCAGTAGTATTAGAACTTTACCCGTTTCCAATTTTTAGGAAACCCTGAGGATAAAGATTTTAGTCTCTCATACTATTCTCCACTACAGAAAATCAGGACTGTTTGGTTTTCTATGTAGCTAATTCCATACCTTACATCAGGAGAAAAATAGAATAGGCCTGGAAATTTTACTTTTGCCTCAAGAATACTTTCAAGGGTAACAGAGGCAGTTATAAAGGAAAAAACCAAAATCTAAAGAAGTTCCTGGGCCGGGCACAGTGGCTCATGCCTATAATCCCAGCACTTTGGGGGGCCTATGCGGGCAGATCACTTGAGGTCAGGAGTTCGAGACTGGCCTGGCCAACATGGTGAAACCCTGTCTCTACTAAAAATACAAAACTTAGTTGGGTGTGGTGGCATGCACCTGTAGTCCCAGCTACTCGGGAGGGTAAGGCAGGAGAATCACTTGAGCCTGGGAGGTGGAGGTTGCAGTGAACCAAGATGGGGTCACTGCACTCCAGCCTGGGTGACAGAGTGAGACTCCATCTCAAAATAAAATAAAATAAAGAAAGAAATAGTAAAGAAGTTACAGATAGCCATGTTAAAATAGTTTGATCGTGGACTAAAAATCATAGCAACAGTACAGTTAATTGGAACACATTAGATTTATGAAAAATCAAAAAGTCTTATTGATATTCAGATTTGATACACATTTTATTTAATCCAGTCCTTCAACCTTTATTTATTGTCTACTATGGGCAGTCACTAGAGCTGGCATTCTAGTGGAGGGAGAAAAATGAATAAATAAGCAAAATCTTGTATCTCAATGGTGCTGAGTACTATAGAAAGAAATAAACGAGGAAGGTGGGCAATAAATGCCAGAGAGAAGCTGTGAAGAAGAGAAAGAGAACCAGGAGTTTCTTTGGGAGAAGGATAATATAAAGCATAAAGAATGTTGGAGATGAAGTCAGATATTTCCAGGAAATAGAATTGTGTAGAGGTTTTGGTTTTTGTTGTTGTTTGTTTGTTTGTTTTGCCACTGGAAAGAGTTTGGCTTTTCCCTGGGTGAAATAAGCAGCCATTTGCAGTTATGGGGGCAATGGATTGCGGTGGGGCAACAGTAGAAGTGAAGTCACCATGTGGGAGTTGACTGCAATAATCGAAGAGAGAAATCACGTGAGCTTGAGAAGGAATCAGATTCTGCATGTATTTCCAAGTTAACGTGAACAAGGTTTTCTGAAAGACTGCTATGGAGTCTGAGAAAAAGGTGTCGAGGGTAGTGCAAAACTGTCACTTAAAGAACTGCAGGAATGGAGTTGGCATTTATGGAATTTGGAAGAGAAGCAGGTTTAGTGACAAAGACCAGAAACACAGAGCTGAGCATATTAAATGTGAGTTGTCTATTAGGCATTCAAGACAGCATATATAGTGGGCAGTGGTTATATGAGGTTAGAGCTCTGGGAAGGCTGGGCTGATGACAGAAATGTATTAGTCATTAACATTTATGTGTGTGTGTACACATATACCCGTGAACACTGGACATGTGAATGCACAGATTGAGGACATGGGGGGAAAGAACTGACAGAGGAGATGAAGAAAGGTGATGAGGAAGAGCCATAAAAGTGTTATCCTGGAATTCAAGTGAAGACAGTGTTTCAAAGGTAATTAAAATAAAAAAGAAGGGTGAAAAATGGTAAGAAGTATACAGTTTTTATAGATGTTAATAAACAAGTTGTTGGGATATCATTTGGGATTTTTACATTTATTCTATCCTGGTTTACAAGTTTATCTGGGTATAATTCAAGTCATTCTGGAAAATATAGCCACATACCAAGAATAGGAAGGAATGGTTAACAGCGATAGTCACTCATAAGAACCATATTGAAATCGGCTCCAACTGTTTATAACATATGTGGCTACACATAAAATCTCAGTGGAAAGAATGCTCCACACTATTTCGAAATTTGGATCAATTAGTCAAACGACTAACGATGAGAGTTAGAGTGCAGCTTCACTCCTTTATTTCCAAGGAGATGAAAATACTGGATGGATTTTTTGAATTACAATAAAAATAATAATGAAGAGTTAATAATATTGAACCAGGTTACTGCATTGCAAAGACAATTCAATTGCAGGCAGTTTAAAACTTGATTTATTGGAAAGACAACAATTTTTAGAAATAAAAATACATGTGAGAAAGGGGGGCATTAGAATATATAACAAGGAAAACATTATTGTTGAAAAGGGCTCAGCCAAATTATATGACACTATGGTTTAATTCCCTTGTACTGGGGGCTGAGAGAAGATCTTCAGTAACTGTTTGATAACTTTGATTCTGCAACATCTGCTGTTCTGAGAAGAGCAGAATCTAGAAAGATCAATAACATTCCAGAACAAAATCAATATAATATTTTCTGAAACCACAGGAAAATATCAAAATAAGCATTAAAATAATTTGAGAACATACAAAATCTGGCATAGAAATAAGGAATAATTAAGTCTATGGAGTTGATTCTTGTAGACTAGAAGTTAAATGTAAATGGTATAAATTTTGTATTATTGCATTTGTATATATCTTTGTTGTTGCTTAGACTGTTTAGAAATGTATAAATGCCATGTACATGATTTGAGAGAAATTAGTCAAAATCATAACTGATATTTGAATGTTTAAAAAATGAGTTTTCATAGTTTTGTCTTTTAGATGTGAGTTTCAATATATTGAACATTAAATGACAAAGGGAACACTCATATTTTCCTTCCCTGTAAAACTTCCTTGAATACTGAATACTTAAAGACAGCTCAGTATTCCAGGATCTAAGTGCAGGATTACAGAGACAGGCACATCAACATATTTATAAGGCCATGTGGTATGTAATAACCACTGAGACGTGCATTAGGGAAGCAGTCCTCAAACTTTTTTTAAATCCCAGGACCCTTTTAAATGCTCAAAAATTACTGAGGACCTTGGACAGCTTTTACTCATATGTGTTAAAAGTATCAATATTTACTCTATGAAAAATTTAAAATAAGGTATTTTAAAATATTTATTAATTTATTTTAAAATACAATAAACCTTTTACATGTTAACATAACATTTTTCTGTGAAATATAATTAGATTTTCCAAAACACATATCTTAGAAGAATGGCATTGTTTCAAATTTTTGCAAATCTACTTAATATCCATCTTAGCAGAAGATACCTGGATTTTCATATCTGCTTCTATTTTTAATTTACTGTAATATGTTGTTTGAGTTGTTATGTATGATAAATATATCACTTCCCATAAGTATATATTTGGTAAAGGAAGAGAATTTCAATAGCCTTTTAAGGTAATTATTTTAAACTACACCAAAATTCAAGTAGTTTCTAAAATGTTAGTATTAAAGGGAACTCTAAAATAATATTAATAAATTTTCATATTCTACATAACAACTAATTGATATATCTCACATATGGGATGTATCCTTTAACCATGCATAATTATACACATTATAATTGATCATTTAAAAGATATTGATTCAGAGTTATGTAAATCCTATAAATGATGATAAATGTTATTATATAACATCAAGCTCACAATGACTGATAAAAGCTTTCCAAAATTCTAATTTTCTCTTAAATGTTCAAATTTTGTCATAACAACAAAGACTGTTAGCTGTTTTTCTTGAAGGAGCAGCCTAACTTCATTTATTTTCAGGAAAATGTGTGCCACATAACCAATGTCGACACAGTGAACAAGGCACATATCATCTTAGCTTTAGTACAAAAATAATTTGAATTTGTGGAGCCCCTAAAAAGGACTCAGGAATCCCCCAAAATCTGTGAATCACTTGTGACAACTATTGCATTAGGCTACTATGGGAATACAGAGATGGTACATCCACCCCAACTTGGATATTGGGGATTAGTGTTGCAGAAGACTTCTAAGAGAAAAGACATCTGAGCTGAGTCTAAAGAATAATTCCTACTAAGCTGAGAGAAAACGTAGTGCTGTAGTATCAAATCAAGGCAAAACTGGAAGTGAAAGATAAAGTTTGGCTGAATCAAAGATGGAGAAATATGCCACATTAAAGATTTTAGATTTTATCCTATAGTCAAGAGAGCGTTAGCTTTAAGGAGAAGAGCAGAATTGTTTGATGTCTATTTTAGAAAGTTCACCTATGTGAAGCATAGTTTTCAGGAGAACTAAATTGGAGGCAGAGAGGCAAGGCATAGAGTGCATTTCCTCTCCTGCTCCTACTTCTTTGTCTTTATTTAGTAATTACCAAAATACAAAATAACAAACGTGCAACACAAATGTTTGCTGTGTAAAATAAAATAAAATAAAATAAAATAAAATAGAAAAAAGCTAACCTCTCTCTCTTTCTTCACTTTCATCACTTTGGGGTAACCAATGTTAGAGCCTGGTGTGTATCTTTCTGCGGGTAGTTTCTTTGTGATTGTGAGTAGCTTAGCTGTTCAGCAAACCATTGGATACAAGACTAAGCTTACAGAAAGGTCAATCCTGGACCGATAGGGTGTCATCAACATATGAGGCATGGTTAAAACCATGAATGTGGATGAGATCCTCCCGGAGGATCACACAAAGAGGTCAGTGCACTGCGGTCTGACTTACGGGGATTACTACATGGAAGCTGCATGCAAAGATCAGAGGCCCAGCAGGGAAAGAGCGGGGGGCAATGAGTTTTGGGTGGAAATTCGGACAACACAGGATTAAAAGACTGAGGATGTACCTTTACATCGAGAAAGTGCTGAATAAACATCCTGAAGGAGGTTGGTGGATTTTGATAAAAATTAAAAAGGGAGTCTTTATTAGACTATAATAATTCTCCTGTGTTTTTCTGCATATTATTTACATATAATGCAACTCATCTTCAGTCAGGACTTCAGGGACACTTGTGCCAGCAGACAGGTAACCAAAGAAATAAGTGAAGAACAGAGTTTACTATGAATTTAAATATTAAACAAATGGACAAATATTTGTATGTTCTACCGAAAAAAAAAGAGAGAGGATGATTTATTGATTCATTTCTAAAATAATAAAGAAAGTGCCAGTTTTTCCAGGAAATATCAGAAAAAGAAAAACATTGAGAAAGCAGTAACTTCAGTTTGTGAAGGGGTTAGAAAATCTCCCAGAAAAAAAAGAAGAAGATAGAGTTTGGAAGATATAAAAGAGGAGAACATTGTGACTTTTTCATGGCTAACCTGCCAAAATATATCAAAAATTGGTGCAATTACAAACGTTGCTTTTTCTTGTTTTTACTCAAGTGGAAATGAACAGTGTCCTGGAGCCCTCAGTGTGAGACTAGATTCAGAATGCAGGTTTTTCTCAGTTGAAATCTGTAAGCACTTAGTGTTGCCACAATGGGTGGACAACAATTTGGGTCTTTCACCATGCAATAATTTGCAGTCTTCACAACATGTCTGATATAATTAAATATTTCTAATATCTATATGTCAGATACTATACTAGATACTGAGGCTATTCAGAAAATTAAAATACTGTTTGTCCCTTAAAGAATTCACATTCTCTCTAATTAAATGTCTATCTAAGCTGCTAACAATAATACACTATGGTAAATATGATATAGAAATTGCCTTTTAAAAAGTCTAACAAAACTACCTCTACCATATCTTCCTAAAGTTAGGACACTTTTAAGCCTTTAATCTCTTCTCTGTTTCCCAAGATGAGGCCTATGACAGGAAAAAACAATCTTTTTACAGCTGATCCAAATATCTCCTGTATAGGAAGTATTATACAATTTGAACCCAATTGTCCAAAGATAAAAAGTATAATTCACTACTCTATGTCCTTATGTATGAGATGCGATCATTTCAGTTCATTTAGTCAAATTTGGTGACATATACAGAGGTGCACTTAAGTATTAAGTGCTTGAATAGAGTTATCTGTAGTGGGCTGATTCCATAGGCTGCCTTTATTTGAAATGCTAATTATCTTAAAGCAGATTTTTAAGTTTTTCTGTAAAGATTGTTATGTTTTAGAAACCTGGTTTGAGCCATAGTTTATTGAAATCCATGTAGTGATGAACTATTTAACGGTGAAATACTATTTCAGTAAGATGTACTCTTTTTCACAGAAATCTACTAGGTCTAACAAACTGAGGCTTTTCTTCTTCAGTGATAATTTTTCCAATGGGGCTCAGAGTGTAGCAACACATCAGATTGTATTAGTCCGTTCTCATGCTGCTAATAAACACATATCTGAGACTGGGTAGTCCTTAAAGGGAAGAGGTTTAATTGACTCACAGTTCCCCGTGGCTGGGGAGGCCTCGGGAAACTACAATCATGATGGAAGGGGAAACAAACATGTCCTTCCTCACATGGCAGCAACAGGAGAAGAATGAGCAAAAGGGGGAAAAGCCCCTGATAAACCATCAGATCTTGCGAGAACTCACTCACTATCATGAGAACAGCAGCACAGGGGTAACCATCCCCAAGATTCAATTACCTCCCACCTGGTCCCTCCTGTGACATGTGGGGATTATGGGAACTACGATTCAAGATGAGATTTGGGTGGGGACACAGCAAAACTATATCAGACTGTGTCTGATTGAAGCAAAGGCTGGATACTTTGGCATTAGCTCTCTTCAAAAAGTAATAGGACCAACTGGGTGGCTAAATTCACCTTAGGTAGAAATCTGCCAGAATTTAGGAATAGAACTTTCCCTACATGAGGTTTAGTTACTTAAAAACATTTGTAGCCTTTTGTTTTCTTCATTTCCTCTCCCCAAATAAAAGTGCTAAGACATTTTCAGAATGGCACAGATTTTGTGATCATGGTACAAAACAGTATGTTCAAAAATATATGTGCTGTTACATTTGCTTATTTACTTCAGTCTGGAAAAAATGACTTTGGGAACTACTAATCAGTGTCTCTCCTGATCAGTGGTGTGAGTCCCATAGCCAAAGTGACTTCAACAACTTAAATACATATCTTTGTACCTATATATATATTTTTAAATGCTTCACCCTCTTGAGTTCCTTTTCTTTTTATTATTTTTTTATTTGAACATTCACTTTGAAGAAAGCAGGTGAGAAATAACATGGGGACTTAAGAAGGAAAGTCACAGCAGAGAAGTAAATTAAATAGGGGGACTTGGAACAAAGAATGACTTAACCTGTAATGTGATGCAACTCTAAAAACGGGAGTGAGAATAATGAATGGGATGTTACAATTTTTTAAGAATAGAGAGGTAAGACAAATACATAGCATGCTGAAAAATAAATCAGTCTGTCTTCTCTTACAACACAGTAAACTAAACTAGAAATAATAACAGAGAGACAGCTTGAAAATCCCCAAAATATTCAGATTAAGCAATACACATCTAAACACGAGTCAAGAGAAATTTTAATAGTATTTTGAACAAAATTAAAATGAAATTACAGTTCAACAAAACTAGTGGCATGCAGCAAAAAGAGTGTTTTGGTGAAATTTATAGCATTGAATGCCTATATAGGAAAATAAGAAAGATCTAAAATTAATAATCTAAATATCTACTTTAAGAAATTAGGAAAAGATGAGCCAATTTAATACAAGGTAAGTAGAAGAAAAGAAAGAATAAAAATCAGAGCAAAAATTAATACAATTGAAAACAGGAAATCAATAAAGAATATCGACAAAACCAAGGGCTGAGACTTTGAAAAGATTAATCAAATTAAAAAGTTTTAGGCAGGCTAACTAAGAAAAAAAAAAAAAAGAGAGAGAGAGGACACAAATTACTAATACCAGAAATGAAAGAGAGGACATTACTACAGACTCAATGGACATTAAAAGGATTATAAAAGAATAATATGATAAACTCTATGCCTACAACTTTGATAGCTTAGATGATCTTAATAGACTGATATCTATAAAATAAATTGAATCTAAAATCAATAACCTTTCAAAACAGAAAGCATTAGGCCCAAATGGGTTCACGGGTAAATTCTGTCAAACAAGGAGGAAAGTATACCAATACTCTAATATCTCTTTCAGAAGATAGAAGCAGAGGGAATACTTCCTAACTTATTATCTGAATCTAGCATTACCTTAATATCAAAGGCCAATAAAGACATTACAAGAAAATAAAACCACAGACCAGTCTCTCTTATGAACATAGATACAAATATCTTCAACAAAATATTAGGAAGTCAAGTCCAACAATGTAGAAAGAGGAATTATGTACCATGACCAAATGAAATTTAGCCCAGATATTCAAGGCTGGTTTAATAATCAATCAATATAATCTATCATATCAACAGGCTAAAGAAGGAAAATCATATAAGCATATTAATAGACGCAGAAAAAGCATTTTTTAAAAATTCGACACCTGTTCATGATAAAAATCCTCAGCAAACTAGTTATAGAGGAGAACTTTTTCAACTTGATTTAAAAAAAAACCTATAGCTAACACCACACCTAATGATGAAAAACTAGAAACTTTACAACTAAGATCAGAAAAAAGTCAAGGATATTTCCTGCTATGGTTCAAATATGTCTCCCAAATATCTTGTGTTAAAACTTAATCCCCAAATCTACATGTTGATTGGAGTTAGGGCATTTGGGAGGTAATTAGGATTAGATATGGTCATCAGGGTGGGGCCCACATGATGGAACTGGTGGCTTCATAGGAAAAGAAAGAGAGACCTAATTTGTCACACACACTCTTGCTTTCTTGCCATGTGATAACTTCCACTGTGGTATGAAGCATCAAGAAGCCTATGAGAAGCTGAGCAGATGCTGGCACCATGCTCTTGAATTTTCCAGCCTCCAGAACTGTAAGCCAAAATAAACTTATTCCCTTTATAAATTGCCAGCCTGAGGTGTTCTCCTGTAGCAACAAAAATGGACAAGGTAACCCTTCTCACCACTACTATTCAAGATTTTACCAAAAGTTCTAGCAGATGCAATAAGATAAGAAAATGAAAAGTATACATACTGGGAAGAAAGACACAAAACTGTCTTTGTTCACAGATGCATGGTTTTCTGTGCAGAAAATATGAAAGAGTGGACAAAAAATTTTCTGAAACTAGTAAGTGATTATAGCAAAGCTGCAGAGTACGAGGTTAATAGGCAAAAGTTGATCTCTTTCTTATATACAAGCAATGAACAAGTGAAATTTGAAATTAAAAAAACACATTTCTATTAGCATCCCAAAGTAAAATATTTAGTAAAAATCTAAGAAAAGTACAAGATCTTTATGAGAAAAACTACAAATCTCTATTGAAATAAATCAAAGAAAAATGAAATGAAGCGAGATACGTTCTAAATCCATGAATTGAAAGAATCAATATTATCATGATGTCAGTTTTTTCCAACTTGATGTACAGGTTCAATGCAATCACAATCAAAATAACAGCAAGTTATTTTGTGGACATCAACAAAATGATTCTGAAGTTTATAAGGAGAAACAAAAGACCTAGAATAGCCAACACTATATTGAAGAAGAATAAAGTCAGAGGACTGACACTACCAACTTCAAGACATACCATAAAACTACACAATCATGACAGTGTGGTGTTGGCAAATAAACAGTCAAATAGATCAACTGAAAAGAATAAAGAGCCCAGAAATAAACCCACATAAGTATAGTTAACTAATCTTTTACAGAAACAAATATAATGGACAAAAGATTATCTGTTTAACAAACGGTGCTGGGACAATTGGACATACACATGCAAAAAAAAAAAAAAAAAAAAAGAATCTAGAGACAGGGTTACAACTGTAGCAAAAGTTAACTCAAAATACCATAAATCTAGGTAGATAAATAAATAAATAATAAGCCTAAATGTAATATTATATATATACATATAAAACTCCTAAAAGAAAACACAAGAGAAAATCTAGATGACCTTGGGCACAGTAATGACTTTTTAGATGCATCATCAAAAATAAAGTCCATAAAAGACACAATTGATGAGCTGGACTTCATTATTAAAAACTTCTGCTCTATGAAAGATACTGTCAAGAATAGGAAAAGACACACCATAGACTGGGAGTGAATATTTGTAGAAGATATATCTGATAGAAAACTGATATTCCAAATATACAAAGAACTCTTAAGATTCAACTGTAAGAAAACAACTTGATTTAAAAATATGCAAAATACATCAATGGACACATCACCAGAGAAGATATAATGATGACAAAAGTAAGCCCAACAGCATTTTTCATTAAGGAATTGTAAATTAAAATAATAATGAGATATCATTGCACACCTATTAGAGTGGTAAAAATTCAGAACACTGACAACAAATCCTGGTGAAGACATGGAGCAATGTGAACTCTCATTCTTTGCTTGGGTAATGCAAAATGGTATAGCCACTTTGGAACACAGTTTGTTAGTTTTTTACAAAACTAAACACACACCTACCATAAAATGAAACAAGCCAACCAGATTGGTGTTTATTCTCAAGCTGTCCACTTAGGGCAGGGCAAGTGGGTCACAATTATGTTCTTTATTAACAAGTAGTTATTTTTGTCCTGACCCAACAGAATACCTTATAATATTCTGGTATTCTAATTTTTCAGAAGGTACTGAAGAAATCGAGAGATTGTGCTAAACTTGATAGAAGGCAGAACAACCTTGATTTAGCTAGGATTTGAATTTTCATGTATGGCTTTTTCAAAAGATTTTTAACTCGGCTTTTCTAGTAAGTCAGTAGAAAGGGTCACTTAGTGCTTGGTGAACATTCCCTTATTCTTTAAGCTGATGCCTGCTTTGCCTATCCTCAGAGTGGTCAAAAGGCAAACTTTCCCACTTGCCTTTTCTTTAGCAGCTTTGTTAAGCGTGTCAGTGCTGAGAGTTGCTTATTTTTGGAGTGAGTGTTAATGATTTTATATTTTTCCTGTATACACTGTTCCAGCAGTGAGCAGACTCTTAACAAATCTCCAAAATAAACTCATTTACCAAGTCTTTCTCATATTTGTCATTTTGAAGATTGAATAAACATCAGTAAAAGAAGCAATCCAAGTTCTCATGCCAAATATGTATATGTCCAAGACCAGGATTTCTTCATGTGTGAATGTGGATACAGAGCCTAGAGTACTAGGTATTTTAAATTTTCATTTTAACTTATTTTTGTTTCTCCTCCTTCCAGTTTGGATGGGCCTTGAAGGTAGGGCTGCTTGCAGCTATAGGAAGATCTGCTCTAGCAGACTGAAGGCTGGGCTATGTTCTATTTTATTTGGAAGAAGACTTGATTTCATAGCAGAGAATTACTAATTGTGGCTCAGAGAATCCTTTCCAGATGGCTGTAGGTTGGTCCAAAACACAAAAGGACCCAATTGGTCTAAAGCCTGGATGAGAGTCCCAGAGAGAATTGGATAAAGGTTGGAGGGAATTATTTCTGTTCTGGATCTGCATCTATAGTATCTGTAGAATGAGGCTAAACTGAGCAAGAGGAGAGGAGAACAGAATGCATCTTTGGTTTCCTCTCCCTTGTTTCCACACATATTTTAAGGGAAAGTAATGTAAGAACTTGAAAACTTTTTTTTTCGGTGTAACTTTTATTAGTTGATAAAGATACATGGTGGGTCAGTTAGTTCAATGCGGCTTCTCTATCACCCTCTTCTCACCTATGTCATCTATGTGCTTTTCCATAATTCCTCCTTCTCCCCACTTATCAGACTCTAGTTTCTCTTTCTTTGTTTGAAACTGAAACAATTTGAGACCAGGCAAGCAATATTACTATGTCAAGTGGCAGGGCCGTGCATTAAAAAGTTGTGGAGACTCACCAAACTGAAACGCATGAGCTTCCTAAAGGTATTCAAATTCTAATGTGAATATATTGACTAGTAGACAAATCAGAGGGTCAGGTTCCATCCACTGGTCATCACTTTGCAACTGTTCCTCTGTTTTATTCATATCTCCTTTAATTTCTCCCTTCCGTCTTTCTAAAAAATTGTACAAGATAAGGGTGACGTTTATAATCTTAAAATTCTGGCTCTACATCTTACTTTGTGAATTGGGCAAATTAATCTCTCTGTGACTCAGTTTTCTCATCTAGAAAATGGAGTGATAATGATATTAACCCATTGAGTTGTTTTGAAGAATACATGAAGTAATACTGGTAAAGCTCTGAGAGTAGCACCTAGAACACAGATGTACTATATAATTGTTTTTAAAATAAATACTTGATTTTTTTAATGACCAAGAAGTCTGCTGAAATCTCTTCCTGAATTTGACTTCTCAGCTCACCTCTCTTCCCTCCCCAACTTCTGTGTTCCTGAGTGAAAGGCATACAAGTAATCAACATATGCAAGGAAACAAATAAGGTGCAGATTACCATTTGACTAGGCGAGTGCTGATTTGCCAATGATTGGCTATCTGCATGAAGCTTGCTGCTTAGGTTTGAGGCCTAAAGAATTTCATCACTACCCTTATGACCACGTTTGAATCTTGTTGTCTTATCACCAGATTCAGATGTTAGGACTTGGAAGAGAACCAGCATTATCTTTGTATCATCATATATTTTCATAAAATTTGCAAAAGTGCAAATGCTTTAGCTACAATCAATCTTTTTCCTTACTTCCTGTCCACATTGCTTACCCTCTACCCCCAACTCATTTACCTAGGCATAAGGAGGCATTAATGTCTCTGCGGGAATGTACTGCGATTTGAATAGGAAGACGGAAGGAACATTTAGTTTGGATTTGTGGAGATACATTTATGAGACGTGTAGTCACTTCCTTGTATAGTTCAATCGTTGCTAACTGTCCCACAGTAGAAATGGTTTCTAACAATGTTTCAAATGCTTTTCAATTCAAAAACTTTTAATGTTTTTTTAAATTAACAAATAAAATTATATATATTTTTTATCATGTACAACATTATGTTTTGAAGTATATATACACTGTGGAATGGCTAAGTTGAACAATTCAAATTTTACATGCTTACAAGAGTATTTAAGAGTAATCACCACACAAGAATATTTTGGTGCCCTGAAATCTTGCAGCTCATTTATGAAAATACTTGAAAAAATTTGTTCAAAAGCTGGAGGCATCACGCTACCTGACTTCAAACTATACTACAAGGCTACAGTAACCAAAACAGCATGGTACTGGTACCAAAACAGAGATATAGACATTGGAATAGAACAGAGTCCTCAGAAATAATACCACACATCTACAGCCATCTGATCTTTGACAAACCTGAGAAAAACAAGAAATGGGGAAAGGATTCCATATTTAATAAATGGTGCTGGGAAAATTGGCTAGCCATAAGTAGAAAGCTGAAACTGGATCCTTTCCTGACTCCTTATACGAAAATTAATTCAAGATGGATTAGAGACTTAAATGTTAGACCTAATACCGTGAAAACTCTAGAAGAAAACCTAGGTAATACCATTCAGGACATAGGCATGGGCAAGGACTTCATGTCTAAAACACCAAAAGCAATGGCAACAAAAGTCAAAATTGACAAATGGGATCTAATTAAACTAAAGAGCTTCTGCACAGCAAAAGAAACTCATCAGAGTGAATAGGCAACCTACAGAATGGGAGAAAATTTTTGCAATCTACTCATCTGACAAAGGGCTAATATCCAGAACCTACAAAGAACTCAAACAAATTTACAAGAAAAAAACAAACAACCCCATCAAAAAGTGGGCAAAGGATATGAACAGACAGACATTTCTCAAAAGAAGACATTTCATACAGCCAACAGACACATGAAAAAATGCTCATCATCACTGGCCATCAGAGAAATGCAAATCAAAACCACAATGAGATACCATCTCACACCAGTCAGAATGGCAATCATTAAAAAGTCAGGAAACAACAGGTACTAGAGAGGATGTGGAGTAATAGGAACACTTTTACACTGTTGATGGGACTGTAAACTAGTTCAACCATTATGGAAAACAGTATGGCGATTCCTCAAGGATCTAAAACTAGAAGTACCATATTACCCAGCCATCCCATTACTGGGTATATACCCAAAGGATTATAAATCATGCTGCTATAAAGACACATGCACACGTATGTTTATTGTGGCACTATTCACAATAGCAAAGACTTGGAATCAACCCAAATGTCCATCAGTGACAGACTGGATTAAGAAAATGTGGCACATATACACCATGGAATACTATGCAGCCATAAAAAAGGATGAGTTTGTGTCCTTTATAGGGACATGGATGCAGCTGGAAACCATCATTCTCAGCAAACTATTGCAAGAACAGAAAACCAAACACCGCATGTTCTCACTCATAGGTGGGAACTGAACAATGAGACCACTTGGACTTGGGAAGGGGAGCATCACACACTAGGGCCTATCATGGGGTGGGGGGAAGGGGGGAGGGATTGCATTGGGAGTTATACCTGATGTAAATGACGAGTTGATGGGTGCTGACGAGTTGATGGGTGCAGCACACCAACATGGCACAAGTGTACATATGTAGCAAACCTGCACGTTATGCACATGTACCCTAGAACTTAAAGTATAATAATAATATAAATAAATAAATAAATAAATAAATAAATAAATAAATTACACTAAAAAAATTGTTCAAAAATTGACAGCAATCATAAAAATGTGTATGACATTAAAATAAGTGAATATACTATGTAATATATGTAAAGAGATTTTGAAAAGATGTGTGACTCCTCTGTGTTTTTTTTGTTCGAGGACCAATCTAATTATGATAAAATACTACAGTATTTACATCATTGCTCAAATTGTATCACATCGCATTGAGTTGCCATGTCTCCTCAGTGTCCTCTGGTGTGTTACAGTTTCTTAGTGTTTCCTTGTTTTTCATGACCTTGATAGTTTCAGTTAGGTATTTTATAAAGTGTCCTTCTGTTTTGGTTTATCTGCTGTTTTTCTTATGATTAGGCTGGGGTGATGAGTTTTCAGAGGACTAACACAGAGGAGAAGTGCCTTACTCCTCCCATTGTATTAGCAGGCACTTCATGTGCACACAACTTCACCACTTCACCTATATCACTTGGTTGAGGTAGTGCTTGCCAGGTTTCTTCACTGTAATTGTACTCTTTTTCCTCATCCATTCACTATTCTTTGGGAGTAAGTCACTAAGTCTACCCCATTCTTGGAAGAAGGGATAGGGAAGACTAAGTTTCATCTCTTGGAGAACTTATTTGGGATAACTAAGCTTCATTATATGCAATTCTTGAATAAAGATGATTCCTTGTCATTTACTTATATCCAAATAGACTTGTAATATTTATTTTATATTATATTATTTATTTTTTGGTTGAAATTGTGCCAGTTTTTGCCATTGGGAATTCTTTCAATTGGCTTCTGTGTTCCTATGACACATCATCCCTATCCTTTGGGTTTTTTTGTTTGCTTGTTTGTTTTTTAGCACTTTCTTACTTTCTGCCACTGTAAGATATTCCAGGCTCATTTTGTATTTTTCTTGCCCTAACCCTAGAATTAGGTTTCTTTCTTCAAAGAGCCTTGGTTTATTTGGGTAAAATGGTGTTTAGAAACCAAGATCTAGGTACTGCCTGTGCTCACTGCTACTGGGTTATCATTGCTTCTAAGACCTCTCAACCAACATAACTATTATGTATACTAACTTATGTGTACATGTATATCTATAGTTTATATATATACATATACTATATAGTATATTATGTATATACTACATACATTTATATATACTAATTTATGTGTATATGAATACCTATGCTTGTTTCTGTATCTATCCATTTGTATCTATAGTAAGCTAAAAATAAGTTCTCACAGATGTCTCCAACTCTGATCCAGTACTATGGAGGTTATTTTAGCCTTCCCCTCTTGCTTATCTATAACTTTATTCTCCAACAGTGAGAAAGCTGACACCCAATATCCATCTTCCTTTTACTTATTTATCCAACCCCAGTATATATATTAGCCTTTCAGAAAGGCTAACTTGTACCTCCATGAGAAAAATAAACAAAAACCAAAAACAGAGAACAGTGTTTATGTAACAGGGTCTCACTCTGTCACCCAGGTTGGAGTACAGTGGCACAGTCACTGCAGCCTCAGCCTCCCAGGCTCAACTCATTCTTCCACCTCAGCCTTCTAAGTATCTAAAAATACAGACGCACACTACCACACCTGGCTAATTTTTGTACTTTTTGTAGAGATGAGGTTTCACCATGTTGCCAGGCTCGTCTCAAAGTCCTGGGCTCAAGCTATTTCCTCACCTCAGCCACCCAAAATGCTGGGAATACAGGCATGAGCCATCACAGCAGGCCTATAGTTCCTTTTTTGTCCTTGACTCTACAGTTTCTCTACTTGCATTTATAATTTACATTTAAAGTTTAGCTTTACTGTCAAAATATTGTTTTCCAAAGTTACGTAAGTCAGCTCTTTTTACCTCCATCTCATTCAGTGCTGATATGTCATATATTTGTTAACAGTTTAATTAATTTGCCCTGCAACATGCTGGTTGATGTTTTAGTTTTCTTAGTTTGCATGCGTTAAAGTTTACTCTTTTTGATGTACAGCTCAATGAGTTTTGACAAATGCATAGAGTCATGTATCATCACCCAGTTCCACTATTTCTTTGAACTCAGCAAGGTAAGTCCAGGTCCTTACCTCCACTTAAAAGTTCTGCCATCAAGGGACATCTGCTTATTATCTTCTGTCCGCACATCAAATGTCTTCAATGTGACCCCTGGATGTTCTCCAGCGAGCTGAAAGGAAAGAAATATTCTTTCTTTATCACCAAATACTTCAACTGCAGAGTGGTTGTGCTACCAAGGCTGAAACTTTGGAAAAACCTGCATCTCTGAGGTAATTTTATGAGTATAATATAAAAGAAGAAAGTAAGGACTTATCTTTCAAGCACACAGTTGATGCAGTGTGCATTTGTTCTATCTTTATTTTCTCGATTTTCTTATTCTATGTATAACATGTTTACTAGATTGGGATCAATATTTCAAATTGTTTCTATAATTATAATTTAGGTGTCATCATTTTTAGCTATTTTAACTATCAGAGTTGCAAATTCAAAAGAACTCCACTTTATAAAACACACCATTAGTAGGGCATCTCATTATTATCTGTATAAACCATTTAAATATATTAGTAGTATTGTCTCGGCCAATTCTTTTAGTATATAATTCTTCTGTTAATTCAGCATATTTTCCCACTAATAATATTTTTCTAATTGTTTAATTTTGTCTTGCCTTCTATAACATGTTTTGAATCTGAATAATTATCACCTCTCATTTAATTTGTTCCCTTGGAGATGGAGAATACATGGTTGTAACACCTTATACATCTCTTATTAAATTGATAAAGTTTACTTCTTCCTGGCTTTTTATGGAGATTAACTGAAGATCCTTGAAAACATTTTCTAAAAGCTGGCCTGGAACACAAAGCTCTCAGGTCTCCACATTAAAGTATTTTGCTTTGCATTCAAGGTTGTCAACATGACATGTGGGCTTCTGCTTTTGCAATTATTTTAACTGTAGTTATTAAGTTCCTTTGGGAAATTGTTCTCCAGCTCTTGCATTTTCTTACATATCCTTTCTTTTATTTAGCCAAGATGCTAAAAGTGTGCTTCTTTTGAGAAATATACTTGCTTTTCATTAAAAAATGAAGAAAGACGGGGGGTGCATGGAGGCTACAAGAAGATAAAAAACAGTGCTCCGAGAAAAGAGAATTTATTATGCTTAGCCAAACTTCAATTTTAGAAAGTTATTAGTATTTTATCCCAAAATAAAATTTAAGGTAAGCACAACTTTAACTTAGAAAAATATTCAGCATAACTATTTGCATAATTACTTTCTAGCTTCAAAGTAAAATAGAAGAAAACATGTTCAAGGTTTTATCAGGAGATGGGACTTGTAAAGCAATTTAATAATTTTAAGAATCAAATATCTTCTGAATGAAATGAAATATGCACAATTTTGTTCTTAATTGTTAAATTAAGGATGTCATCAATCTGATTAAAGACTTTTAATTGAGTTGTCATCAAAGATTTGAACAAAGGATGGCAAATATCTAGCATAAAGAGTACCACTCTTTGATGACACGCCCATGGGCAGACATCACTAATTAATCACAGAAACTTTTCCACTGTTATCAGCAGAAGTTTTCAAATTTTTCTTGTCATGGTCCTGCTAGGCACAAAATGCCCAGGATATAAAAACAAAGAAAAAGTTAAACTTATTTGCCATTGATTATATAACTGTAAACTCATCTCCATGAGGCATCAAATGCATGAGAAACACTCTTTTATGTGGATGTAGTTGTATAGATTGCATTACTTCTTGACTAATCCCAATAAAACTCATTAAATGTTATGCAATTCCACAGGGTTTATCATGGTATATATTATTTCCACAGATAATATTATAAATTAACAATAAAACTTCTTAAGACTATGATAAACTTTTTGAAAGATCTGCTATAGATACATTCATTCCTTATATAGTAGACGGCTTACCACCACAGACATGGAGATTGAGTGATAAAGTCACTTAACAAAATAGTTAAATACATACATCTATTTTAATGAAACTTAGAGAATGTGAGGATTATGAGTGGAATTAATACAGTAAAATAATGAGCAGGATTTACATTTACTGGGAGCTATATAAAAATCAACAAATCAATCCACACTAAGTTCATTTAGCTTCAGTTTTACACCTCCTAGGACAGGAATTGTGTAGCCTACAAAACAATTTATATTTTATCTGTACCATCTAATTAATTAAATGGCCCCAGAGTACCAGACTCACAAATCTCGTTAATAGCTGAATGCGGAAATAAAGGCTGTTCACCCCTACTAGAATAATATTTGCATATCCCCACCTGTGATGGGTAATAAGTACCTGCCACAAATCAGAATTATGAATTTTGTACGCCTAACAAAACCGCAGGGGAAATTATACCTCAGACATTCCATAATAATTGCAGCTAAGCTGTTTAGTGCCATCCACTTATTCTGCCTGAAGTGTTTAAAGCAGCAACAGTTGTAAATGAATTCAGGCACATATTCAAGGGAATGTCTTTTTTTTTTCAAAAAGTTTTTCTGTCTTGCCATATGTAATTATCTTTATGGAAGTATTCAGCTGCGAGTTATAACGCATTCGCATTCAAAGAAGCAAATTAGAAAAAAAATAGAGGGTTCTGTCCATCAGCCCATTCGATGTGTACTAGAATTCTGTTTTTGAGATTTTGGAACAGCTTAAGGTAAGTTTTGAGGTATTGACACTATAAAACTTATGTTGACCAGCTTGAGTGGGATTCTATTTGTGCAGTCTGTAAATTGGTAAAATTAGATTCAGGGTAGATAGTCCAGGAAATTGTGGCATTAAGATGGAGCAAATGCTGGACTAGTAACCCCAGGTTTCAAGATTACATATTGTGGCCCATCTCTAAAATGGTTTTTAGAGCTCCAGGGTTGATTGTCGAGTTCATAGGCTCCTGGGAGGAATCTGGCCTGAGAGCACTGCAATCCCAGACCTTGGGCTGGGAACAATGAGAGTTGCAAAGGGCACATTTATCTTATTGCTAAGCTCATAGAGGGGAAGTGTCATGACAGTGTCCAGCACAGAGTATCACATTATAGGAAATAATAAGTTCCTTGGTATTAACAGTTAACTGCATGACCATGTTCTGATTAAATATAGTATCTAATTAAATGACAAATAACTCTAGTAGGGACTAGATGTAACCTGTTTAGGAGGTATGGAAGTTACTGAACAATTTTGATGGCTGTGAGGTATATTGTAGGGATTAACTAAATACTAGAAGACCTAAAGTCACCTCTTGCTAAGTATTGGCCTTGAGATCTTGAACAAGTCAATTTCTCTGAAATTCTCTTCCCTCAACTGTAAAGTATTATCAAAAATAGTTTCATCTATTTACTAACTGACCAACAAAATCATCTACTTCTTGAGATGGTTTTGGGCCTCAGTAGTTACACTGTATGCACCTTAGGATCACACTACAAGTGATTGCTACTATTTTATTTTCCCATTATGGGTCTTGCTGATTAGCTGCCTGCCTGAACCAAGTTTCTCCATTAAAGAGACTTTACTGCAAATAGGAAGGAAGGTCATAGGAGAGAATATACATAGGAAAGAAATACAATCCTTCAAAGAAAAAGAATGTTTTCCTACCTATTCGGGGTGTGTGTGTGTGTCTACACTTAGCCTGAGTGCGTACATCAAAACTGCTCATTTTAAAAAGGGTTTTAAAAATAATTAGGATTTATATATTTTCAAAAGAGTGGGCAGAGTGCAATGAGTCACCAAGAGGTGATTAAGTCAGGTTGTTTGAGGCTCCCTGAGGTGACAGGATGGTCTGTAGGCTTTAGAAAGAAAGCTTATATAGCCTATTACCATGATGAAGTGAAATTTAAAATTACATTTTATATTTGTAAAGGGCTAACAGGCGAGGTCCCTATGGATTGTCAAATACTACATAAAATGCTATAAAAACCAGACCGTAATCTCTCACTAACTTACACATTAGCCTCAGGCAGTAAAGATGGTTTTTATTGGAACCAGATTTTGTGAGGGGAAAAAAAAAAGTTATGCACAGTTTATCCTGGATTTTCAGGCTCTTTGCTTCTTCCTTGAGTTAACATGACATATTCCAAGTGATTAAATAAACTTTTCGAGCAGCTCTTTTCATGCACTTGAAAGAGGCAAAGTAAAGAAGGATTTACTCTGAAGAGAGGTCTTAATTCTATCACTGAAAAGGGTCCCTGTTTTATTCCAATCATTACTATGAAAACCAAGAAAGACAAGAAAAAAATAAACCTTCTGAAAAAGACTTGTAGAGAACTGCTTGTACTCCATGTACTATTTCACTTACCACCTTGTACCTTTGAAGATCAAAAGTAATAACGTGTGGGAAGAATTCAGAAGACAGAGGAGATATTATTGTCAGTGCCATGAATGCAACCCAGGAAAATAATAGTTTGGATGTTAGCTCCTTCGTTATCACTGAAGTGCTAAGCAAGGTTGGTCAAATATTTTGATGGACTGGTAAAGTTTTTCATCTTCGAGAGTAACTAACTTTGAGCAGCTTACAGTCAGATTTACAACGTGTGGCAGATTTATAAATGATCTCTAGATTAAACAGTCAAGCAGTGAGCTTATTGGTGTCTTTGGTTTTGTGCTTCTTTCAAGAGTTAGAGATTTGTAGTAGCCTATAAGCCAGGTATAAGCTTTTATGTGGAGACAAACTTGGGGCTCTTTGGATATGGTTGTTTGGCCATTTCCAGAGCTAGCTTGAGCAAATAATCAAAGTTCTGATCTCCCCTAATGTTTAGGTTGTGCTGGTTGAGGACTAACCCTCTGTGATTTAGTAGTCAAGGGGTAGAAGGTGGTGGCCAGTGTGAGTCTTGAGAATCCCAAGTAGGTGGCCCAAGTTTAATTACATGCCTTAGGAACTCTTGAAAAGTTGGTATGGTAAAAAGCACACATGGCTTTGTTGTCAAACTGACCTTTATCCCAATCTTACATCCTTCAATTACTAGCCGTGACTGTAGGCAGGTAAATTACCTTCTCTGAGCTTCAAGGAATTCTTTGTTTTTGTTTTTCATCTATAAAATGATACCTACCTCAAAATATTTTTGGAAAGATGAAATAAAATCTCAAGTAGAACCAGGGTTAAGTCATCTCACTGGAGCATGGATTCTGTGTATCCCAGAGCCCTAACCTTTAAGAGATAACCAGCAGAAGAGAAGCCCTCAAAGTTTGAGACATAGTGGTTTAAAAAAAAAAAAAAAAAGAATATATTTCTTTTTCTAAAAGGAAAAAGAAATCAAGTGTTCATTGCTATAGAAAGACCCAATAAAATAGAAATTAAAATAATCTTTCCCTCAGCTTATACCCTTTCCAACTACCATTTTTCTCCCCTCTTCCACTAGCATCTTCCTTTACTTTATTAAACTGTCCTCATCACTGTCAACAATAAATTTATTGTTACTAAACCCAAAAATCACTTTCTGGTCCTCATTTTATTAGACCTAAAACTAGTGCAGTTTGGAGAGCTGGAAAGGAAGCATTGTATGTGGAAAGAGCTCAGTGAGTGTTCCAATGATGAATTGTCATCTTAGTAAATGTTTGAACTTGGAAAAGCTATTGGATGATTCTGAGCTCATTTTCCTTACCTGTTATCAGAACAAAAATCCCAGCCTTATTTATGAGGCTCTGTTAAGGACTAAGTTCTGATAACAATGCACAGAAACATCTACAGCTGCTCTTTGACTCTTGATAAGATTACAACCCTTCAAAGCCATTGTAAGCTGAAATACTGTAAGTAAAACATGCACTTAATATACCCAACCTAGTGAATATACCCAACCTGCTAAATACCTAGCCTACCTTAAATGTGCTCAGAACACTTACATCAGACTACAGTTGGGCAAAATCATCTGGTAACACAGTAGAGAACCAGTTGCTCACCCTAGTGATCACAGGATTAACTAGAATCTGTGGGTCCCTGCCACTGCCCAGAACTACAAGAGAGTATTGTACCTCCTATCACTAGCCTGGAAAAAGATCAAAATTCAGAATTCAAATATGTCTTCTATTGAACGCATATCACTTTTGCACCATCATAAAATCAAAAAATTGTTAAGTTGAAACATGGCAAGTTGGGGACCATCTGTAGTATCATGCTTGGAATGCGATAGGTGCCCAACAAGATATTTGGCTTTCCATTTCCCCTGACACAAAATGCATCCACATAGCAGCCACCTTCATTTTCTTCTACCTTCTTATTATGCAAGCTCCTCCAGATTAGAAAACATATTTTAAATATCCATAATTTATAATCCCTGGCATAGTGTTGGAAATATACTGCATGTTCCATACATTCTTACTGGTTGAATGAAGATGAAAAACAGTTTACTGATACAGAGAAGTTCCCATAGAGGCAATATTTGGTGGTTTCCTTTTAGTAGACAAATGTTTGTGAAGGATATTTTTGGATTTATCATGGGAGGTTGATGACACCAAATCAGATATGGTCTGCCCTCTGTGCCCATGCATTCTGTATCTGCATATTTGGGGAAAAAATAAAAATAATAATCCAAATAAAAAATTAATATAGTACAAAAATTATACAATATTTACATTACTTTAGATATAAGTAATGTAGAGATGATTTAAAGTATATGCGAGGATGTGCATAGGTTATAAGCAAATACTACATTATTATAAGAGTCTTGAGTACTGGCAGATTTTGGTATCTGTGGGGTCCCGGAAGCAATCCTGCATAAATACTGTGAGAAAACTGTATCATGAAAAGACTATACATTGATAATCAATAACATATTTTAAACATTTATTATGGACACATTATAGTAAGGGTTTTATTGCATTACTTCATTTAATCATCATTTAATCTTCAAGAAAACTGCTTTATCCTCATTTTATAAAAGAAATGATTGCTTACACAATTAGGCAAGCAGCCGAGATTACACACCGTCTGAGAGGAGACCTGAGTTTTAAACCCAAATCTAGCTGTTTTACACAGACTATGATCTTAGCCATCATGCCATGTGTCTAGATCCCCACCAAAGACCAGTTCTGAATACACGACCTACACGGCCCTCCCTGCCATGACTGCTGCCAACTTTGACTTTTCACATGCACTTTCCCTTTCTCTTTTACAACCATACTAATCCTAATCTCCTTTCATTTTTTTTTTTTTTTTTGGTATAAATTTATGGGGTGCACGTGTAATTACTTTACACGCATAGATTATGTAGTGGTGAAGTCAGGGGCTTTTAGACCATCACCGAAATAACATGCATTGTTCTCATTGAGTAATTTCTCATCCCCTCCCACTCTCTCACCCTCCTTAGTCAGCAATGTCTATCATTCCACACTCTACGTCCATGCGTACTCATTATTTAACTCCCACTTATAAGTGAGAACACGCAGTATTTGTCTTTCTGGGTCTAACTTGTTTCACTTAAAATTAGGGCCTCCAGTTCTATCCACGTTGCGGTAAAAGACACTATTTCATTCTTTTTATGGCTGAATAGTATTCCCTTGTGTATAATCTCTTCCACATGAGCTGTCTTGGATGTGTTTCTTCTTGCCACTGAAACACCTGATTACTCTTTTGATGGAAGACAGTATGGCAATGGTTTGGATGGAGTATGAGCCTGAAGCCAGGTGAAAACTAATGATAGTAAGTATGACTTTGAGCAACTCAGCCTTTGGATGACATAATGATAGATACTTACAAGATTATTTTAATGACTGAGATAATGATGCAACACACTTTAAACAGCATTGATTATTAAAAAGATGAATACTTTTATTCTAGCTTCAAGGTTTCTTGCTGAAATTATGGTGTGAAGTTAAGTAAACCTTTTAATGTTCATTTTAGTTGTACCCAACATAAACGCTTATTAATATGTTTCCTTATATATTGTGTCTTCAAAAGAGAAGCAAGACATGAAAATCAGTAATTGAACTTGGCATGTAAATGGGGGAATCTTTTTTAGGGATTGCCAGGGGAAAAGGCCACATATGAAACATTGATTTGTCTGCCTTTGTAAAAGAACAGAGAAATAAAGCAATAACTTTTGAGATTAAAATCAAAATACATATTAAATTGTATTTGAGCATTATTTTGGCCTGACATTGAAATTATTTTCTTTAACCCATTCAGTTTTAATTTATGTCAGAGTCAAATTTGGTAATACATTTTACTCACTGCTACTTAAATTCATGACAAATTGCGTGTATTTATATATACATGTGCCATGCATGCTGTTATGTTTTGGAGAATATTAAGAATTCAAAATGGATATCCTTATTAAAATATAATAAACTTTCTTTTTCTATATCAAAAACATATAGTTTACAAACTGTGATTGTCTTAATAAATGCTGGAATTCTCCCATAATCATCTTGGCAATTTGTGTACCTAAGATTTTCATACACTTATGACGAAATCAGAAATTACTAAGACCAGGCCATATTTCAGCAAAAAATCCTTATAATTGGTTGGGCTGTGAATCTTCTATCTAGATGCTTTTAATTTCTGCAACAGATTTTTCAGTGCGTAATCTCACAGCTTTGTTAAGGACTGGTTAAGCAAAAACTGAAGTATATGAAAGACGGTTTTTATGTCCATGTGTACAGTAAGTAGATCTTTGAAAGGGTCATCTAGTTTTTTAAAAATCTAATCATTAATCACATCTCTACAAAAGGCTTCTTCTGTTCTCCCTTTTTCTATTTTTCAAGTTTCATTTCCATTATCAAAGATATTTAGTATTTCTTTAAGATTTACCACATTAAATAATTAGTAAAACCTCCTTTACTTGGCATTTAAGAACACCCAGATTACCCTGCAAAATACATAGAATGAACAATGGAAGTGGCCATTCAGGAGACACAAAATAAAGTATCCTTGGCTACTAGGATCATCACTTTGCTGCATCATATTGCATAATTAATTGTTTGAGTCTTTATTTACTTAAGTGTAATGGAGGATTTCTAAGGTCTGCTAGAGATCTTGAAGTCCATTTGTCTCTGACTTAACCCTTTCAGACGTATTTTCAACAAGTTCCCTACATGTTTCACTAGTTCCAGCTAAACCAGACTACCTACTCATTCATGCATGTGCCCGTATATTTTCTGTCTTCTATTCTTTTGGCATTACTGATTTCTTTCTATAAAAATTCTCTCCCATTTCTGTCATTTCAAAGTCTTCCAGTTCTTTAAGATTCCTTTCTTACCACCCTCCAGCATCACACCCTCCCAGACCCTTTACCACCCATAATGATATAGTCTCTGAAATTTTGCTTGAAACGTTTTTATTGATGCTATATACAGAGTTTGATTACATTGTTTCTTGTTTCATCTTAGGCTTGGAACAAAGGCATTCTTCTACTGACTTCTGCATTTTTTCTGTAGCACCTAATAGTACATGGCACATAGTAGGCACTCAATCAAGTGTCTGTAGAATGGGAAGTCTGGTCTATTATTCTGACACAATGCAAATAGTAAAATGATCTCCCGTTAAAAAAAAGCTTTTGGCTATTTATTCAGAATTCATTTTGTACATTCTTTCTGGTTGTTAAAAGATGCAGTTTAATACCATTTTTTATTACACTATATGAGTATTAGCTCTCCCCTGATAGTAAAACAGGGAGAAAGATGATGCCGTTTGGCTCTTTCTTTTCTCCAAGCCATTATGCAAAGAATAAGCTCTAAGTGATGAGGTCATACCCCTGTGTCTAACAAAAAACCAGGCTGCTTCTTAAACATCTCAGACCATTTCCTGTAATCAGTTAACAATTTCTGTCTGATTAAAACGTGCACAATTTTCCATTTGCTTAATTTTTCTTAAAATTTTTGGATTAAACTAAGAAATTTTTGCCTGTTCCTCCTTTCCTGCAAAAACACTTTTCCTTCTTAAATGAATCGCTAATTGGAATTTAAATGGTCATTTTCCAATAACTAAAGCTTTCTGCATGGATGTTAAAGCAAAGGCAACCCACATTTCCTACTAACCCTTCACCCTCATTATTATGACGGAAACTCTATAGATCCAGTGGATTTTGGCAGAAGAGATCTAGTTGAATCATCTCAAAGCCTCTGGCTATTATGACTGAGCAGCCACCAGTATGCAGAAATTGGTGCTTTGTTTGCCCTGAATCCCTGAGCCATCTGCACCACTCGGAAAGCACTGTGAACTTAGTCATTCAAAATGAATATTTAACAGTTCACTTTTGACATGCATTTTTAAATTTTTAAATTTAAATATTTACTTTTTTTTTTTTTTCGTTTTTATTTGTAGCTTCTCAAATTTCTTGATCCCAGCTGTCCTGTGTATCATTGTGCTGGCATCGTTCTGTATTCACCTTGGTAAGACCAGTAATTCTAGATTATCAAATATAAACCCTTTTTTAGCCCTTGAATAATTTTCATGATAAACAATCAGGACAGTCCCATGCCGTTGTTCATTTGTGTTTACTAAAAAACATTGGGGTTGGAATACATATACAGGAGGTTTATAATGCCTCTTTTTTTGTTGTATTTGTTGATCTCATGTGCTTTAAAGCATTTATTTTTTTCAGATCATTGTAGCCTTGTGATGAGTTAAAATTAATATCTTTTCATAGATTGTTTAATAAATATACATGAATGATAATAATTCTGAACCATTATCGAAGGGGTAGCATGCATGATTTCTCTATAGAGGTCCTCTAGGTTGAAGACATTTATGACAATGTAATCATTACAGTATAATATGTAATACCTATGAGCAATTTTTACTAAGATCAATGACTGTTGCTGGTCCCATGACTGAGAAATTCTTAAGAATATCTCTATAGTGAAAATTAAAATAGTGCAATCTTTTCATATTTAAACATTAAAACAGAATTTAGAACCCTAAGCCTTCCAAACCTGATAAAGACCAATAGTGAGGCATCAGAGGGAGAATTAGCTCTATCCATTCTTTTGAGCACCCTATATGATACTTCACAATCTGGTCTTGCCTAATAATAAAAAGTTTAATCCTGTAGCTACAACCTGTTGAAAATTGCTTTAGTCCAGGACTTCTCACCCTTATTCTTATCATGTTTTGGGCTGGATAATTTTTACTGTATGTTCTTATGCATTGCAAAATGTTTAGCAGCTCCCTTGGCCTCTACCCATTAGGTTCCAGATGCTAGTAGCACCACCTTTCCAACTCATGACAAATATATACATGTATATATACATATATATGTCTCCAGACATTGCCAAATATTCTCCAAGGGGCAAAGTTACTCCTCACCCTCATTTGAGAACCACTGTATTAGATCCAACACTTACCCTTTTATAATTCCCTGTATGACTGATGTCAGGATTCAGAAAGTTTTCAGATGTCTTAAAATAAAGAAATTCAGTGTTTACAACAGGTAACAGAAAGTTTTTAGGTGTTTTATTAGAAAGTAACTCAGTGTTTACAACACTGTAGAAAGGGCTAAAAGAGAGGAATTCAGGGGAGCCCCATCAGACTAGAATGGGCATGTCAGGATAAACTGTGAGCCAGATTAAGGAAGCTGCTATTTCCCCTGCCATTGCCACAGCTGTCTTTCACATCCATAAAGTTTCTGACTAAAATTGGGAATTCAGTGCTTGTGTTTATTCCCACTTTAATTCCTAGAACCAGCAGAAGCAACAATATCCCAACCACATCACCCTTTCAAGCCTCTCAAACCTGTATATCATTCATTAGTTGAATCAAATTTGCAGACATCTAGCTTCAAGGAAGTTTCTAGCTCCTGCAGTATACATAGAAGATAAAAATGGAGAGTGAAAATAGATACTGAGGGCCAAAATATCATATCCAGCATACGATGCTGTGGCACATCTGCTTGTTTTGGGCTTATAGTACCCTCTGCAGAGATGTGCTTCGTTTGTTCATTTATTAATCTGTTTATTCAATTATCATTCAGTCTTTCAATAATGACTTATTGAATACAGTGTTAGGACTCTTCCAGGTCCCAATAACTTGAATTAGTTTAGTTTACTAAAATATGTTAGTGGGGAAGGCAGTGAGTTAAGAGGGCACTAAATATGGTAGAAGTAGGCTCATGAATGCCTTTGGGACTCCTCTTTTTTCCTTTCTCTCCTCCTCTCTTTGCACTTTTCCTCTACTTTTCATCATCCTTTTCCTAGAATGGGCTTTTTCAAAAGGTACAAAACCTAGAAGTTCCAGACTCACACTCTACCAACTTCATAGCTACGCAATTATTTTTTCAGCAAATACATATTGAGAACTCACTAAATGTTTATCCTTTTGTGTCTTAGTTCATTTTATACTGCTATAATCACAAGGGATGCCACAGACTGTGTAATTTATAATGTACATACATTTATTCAGCTTATGGTTCTAGAGGCTGAGAAGTCCAAGAGCATAGTGTCAGCATCTTGCAAGGGCCTTCATAGTGTGTCATCCTATGGTAGAGGTGGAAGAGCAAGAGAGCACATGAGAGTGCAAGAGAGAAAGAAAGCCAGATTCATCCTTTTATCAGAAACCCATTCCTTCAAGAGCTAACCCACTCGCCTGATCATGGCATTGATCTGCTCATAAGAGTAGAGCCTTCATGACCCACTCATGCTTAAAGGTCCTCACTTCTCAACATTGTTGCATTAGGGGTTAAGTTTCCAACACATGAACTTTGAGGAACACATTCAAACCATTGCAATATGTAGTTGCTGGGTATAGGATGGGAGAAACCTGAAAAGAAAGGGCTCTCTTTCTGTAAACACAGTTAATAAAGAACAAGTGAGTAACCAGGAAGAACCTCAGTTTTTACAGCTTGGGCCACGGGCTTTTTCTTTGACCATGCATTGTGGCCAAGGAATAGGGTATTATGATTGCCCCAGTAGAGGTCAAATGTCTAATCACTTGGACTTTTCAGTTAGAGGAGAGGGTAGGTAGCAGAGGCCAAGGTAAGAGAATTACATGACATGATTATCAGGGGAATTTCTGGGGAACAGAAGGCTGCTATATTTGTGTCCACTACAACTATCTGCTAGGTGCTAGGCACTATGCTAAGTGCTGAGGATACTGTAGTGGGTAAGACAATATCCCTGGGAAAGATTTTCTGTGAAACCTGATCCACCAGAGCTGACCACTCCTTCTTCTGGGGTACCAGTCGTTTGTGTATTTTACTAACAATATTATTTCTTCTTATCAAATGTCCGCAGAGGACTGTGAAATTGAAGCCTCTGACATCTCACTCCAGCATTCCACCTGGCAGGTAGATGTGATCCCATGATTGTGCATTAGCTAAATGTTGGAAGAATGAAAGAACAAATGATGGCTTGATTAAGCAAATAAAAGGATGTCTCGCTTTCATACTGAGAGAATGGTAGATGAGGGCTTAGCTTTCTCCTTTCTTGAAGCAAGTCTATTGGAGAAGCGAGGCTGGCTCATGCAAAGGGTGATGGAGGGGCACCTGATCTGCTCTGACATGTTTCAATTTAAGCTTATCTTTCCCTCACTCCTTTCCTGTAAGTCTATCTTCTTGGTTATGGAATTTTTTTATTGAATTTCTGATATGTGAATGAATCACCATAAAAATGTAAGCTCTCTGTTGAATAAAATTACACACACAAAATACTCTTGGGAAAATGAGGCAAATAAGTCTCTTCACTGGTGGCTATTTATAAGAACCTCCTCCACCTTTAAAATACACGTATTTCAATAGCCTTAAGTGTTTTTGGTTGAAATTTGAGGGAGAAAGACATATTATCTGTGAGAAGTGGCACTTTATCCTGGTTAACTATAAAAGCATTAAAAAACTTATAATGACTAAAAGTGTTTTAAGTGATCATATAAAATGTCTTCAGATTTCTTTTATCTTTTTACGGGAGGGGTAGCACACAGGGGAGAGTGAGGTGAGTGCGACTATGATTAAAATCAATGAAGACCGTTGCTGGTTTTAACACACGATGACAATATTGTACACCACAGTGGCACATAAAATGATATTACCCATAAATCCTTTGCCATTTCTGATGCTTCTAAGAAAACACATGAAATCATTTTGACTGATTAACAAGGCTATGCTCTGCAGGCACTACTGACCCTGAAGTTACTGGTATTACCTAAAGTATCTGAGGTTATAAATCAGGAGCAGTTTGCATTATTAGAAGTAAGAAGATGTTTCTTAGGAAGGAAGAGAAAGCCAAGAATTATTTAGACTGTTCCCACAGTATCATGGATAATATAAGAAGAACAATAAAAGAAACATAAGAAAATATAAGACTATAAGAAATGTAAGAAAATCTGTGATATTAATTCTTCAAAATGGGGTTACTGAAAATTAAATGATGTATCCCAGATTCAGAGGAAGGCAAACAATTCTCCATAGGTTAGCTTTTACCTATTAGAAGATCTGTTGATAGTCACTTAGCTGGAAAGGGGGTTCAAATAGGGATATTAATTCTTTACACTTTCTGCTGCCACTTACTAGTTGCCTAAATCACTCTCATCTTTGAGTTAAACTAGTTAACTCTTGATGGTGGATTTGTAGTTTTGGTGGAGTACTGATAGAGAACAGAGAAAAGATTAATTAACTTGTGAATTAAACATGGAACAAGTAAAACAGTACCTTTCGCAAAATAAGTGACTAAAAATCAGTAAGAATTATACACCTTAGATTGCTGACTAAAGATCAGTAAGAACTCGACACATTAGATTGTGTCTATTGTTTAGAATCACACAACAACCAATATATTTGTGTTATATTAATTGGAAGGTAAGAAGGCCCATTCTTATCAGCAACCATATATGTATGTCTTATCACTCTCTCAAGACCCTCTACTGAATCAGAAGCAAACACTAGTTACAGAGAGATGGAAGGAGAAGCTTGGGCTATTTGGTTCCAACATGACAATTTCTGAGATGTTTAGAATGACTAAATTATTATATGGGCATCACTTTGGATAACATCTGTAGTTAATAAACAAGTTCATAAATATCACATGGAAGTTCACTAAAAAAAATCCATTAGATCTATTTGATATAATTTACCTTATTTTATTATTAGAAATTCTTTTGCTTGCAAACAACAGAAATAGACTCAGATTAATTTAATTAAAATATTGAATTTTTGACTTTGTCTGAATTGAGCTCCAAATTATATGTCTTTTTTCTACCTTTTTATCTATATTCTTTACTTTCTATCAGCTTTCCAAGCCAGCTGGTTTGATTTGACAGAGCACCAAACTAGTTTTTTACTTTAGGTGTTAACAGTTTAAGCATGTGATCATTGTTATTTATGGTACATTTATTCATATGTATAACAAAAGTAATAATACCTGTGTCTCCTAGGGTTCCAGAAAGAATCAAATGGTGGTATGAAAGCACTTTGTTAGGATGTTGAATAAGTGTAAGAGATCTATGCTTTCTTACTTTTGGTTTTATAGTTCTTAATATAACTATATAGTGGAAGTTCTTAATATAACCTCCATTTGTTTTTGGAACCTCCAAATAGGTACCAGATGAGTTCAGAGAATCAGAGGGAAAGAGGATAATCACACTTCAGAAAGAGTAGGAATTAAGGTGGCTGTGGGGACCTAAACTGAAAGAGTTATTAGAGTTTTAGAAGAACTAAGAAAAGAAGAACAAGAAGAAGTTTACAGGAACTAAGCTTTGGAAAGTGTAGGGCACTGACTACTCTCTGTGGAATTTCAAACTTATACGTATAGTCTTACCGTATATATCCCTATCAATAAAAGAATAAAATAAAGCTCAAAAAGTTCTCATTTTATTTTATTCCCACCTTGGTTTATTTGTGGGGGGAAGAAGATAGAAATTAAATATTTACTATTCTGATGGATTTTGATGTTCTATTATCACAAATATTGCCAGTTTTCACTACCTCTGCTTTGTTGGTTCTCCAAGCAGATGCTTAGTCTGTCACTAGGCACTGCTGTTAATATTATTCAATTCTAGTGACTCTGAGATTTTTATTTCTCTGTCTTCATGTTTCAGATATGTCACAGAGAGGATCCAGAGAGCCCATCTTCTGTCAGTTATCTACATTTGCATGTCAACTACAGCATCAAGAAGCGTAGGCATGGATACTAAGGACCCCCTCTGTACACCAAGACCAGTCCAAAGGACAGTGTGTCACCGTGAACTGTAAATTCATCTCTCTTCTTCATTTTTTTTTCTACCTACTTCATGCTTTTTCTGTAAGTTGAGGCTGTTTATGGCCTCATCCTCAATTACTCTGTCCCTCATTACTACCGGTTAATGGAGATTAAGCTTTGTATCATGACTTCCTAACTAAAACTGAAATCACAAGACATCACATAAATAAAGTGGCAAATGAATTAGATAAGCATTCAATATGCGATAAGATGAATGTAAAAGTATATTGAAAATAAATTCATAAAAGGGAGAGGGAGAAGTTTTACTCTGGAGATAGAAGATACCAGAAGATTTCTTCATCTCTAAAATGGGTGTAACTTTCATTCCGTTGTTAATTTAGGACAGCTTTTCTTGCAAAAGGAAATCTTGAGATGGTACTTCACATGTACTCAGAAGTGAGCCCTGTCAGCTTTTGTTTGGTGACATCTATCATTTTCTCCTGTTTACCTTCTGGAACAGCTCTAGTGATGTCTGCTGTCAATGTATCTGATACAGTGTTAGTATGAGAAACTTCGTCCTCCTTTTTTCTTCTACACATCAGCTTGATTTGCTATTAACCATCTGCTTGTCCTTGACAACCCTCCTGTCACCCTTAGAAGCTGCTATTGCTGATGTTTGCACTGTTGAAAGACCAAAGGTGGCAGAGACCTCTCTGGAGCCCTCAGTGCCCAAGTGGCTATTTTGTGCACAGGAAAACGAAACAAAACAAAACATTTATTTCTCCTTTTTTACACGTTCTCATGTGAATATGAAAACAATGCTGCTTGTATCTCGTTAACTTCTTACCCATACTCTGCCACCTGCCCTTTCCATTTATTTTATACACAAACTGTGAAAAGCTAGATCAGGAGACCAAGAGTAATGCATACAAATAGCTCATCTTCCACTGTTTATTGTCATATATCCATGTGATGACAGGAACTTTGAGAACCATCCCACTCCCATGAAAGAAAGCAAGGCTATGTGTTGAGGATAGTAGATCAGAAAGATAGAAACAATCTGGGTTTTTGAAGACATTAATAATTTTTAGAATTCACCAAGCCTAGAAACTTTCTGCTTCTGGACTTCTTGGTTTCAGAGATAATACATATTTTTTGTTTCTTAAGATGTCACATTTTGCTATATAAAACTGAAAAGACATGTGACCCCAAGGTATTTCTTTTTTTTTTTTTTCTATTAAGGATTTTATTCAGTTATGTCTTTGATTAGATTTTTCATCTTTTTTTTTTCTTTTCTTTTTTTTTAATTATACTTTAAGTTCTAGGGTACATGTGCATAACGTGCACGTTTGTTACATATGTATACTTGTGCCATGTTGGTGTGCTGCACCCATCAACTCGTCAGCACCCATCAATTCATCATTTATATCAGGTATAACTCCCCAATGCAATCCCTCCCCCCTCCCCCCTCCCCATGATAGGCCCCAGTGTGTGATGTTCCCCTTCCCGAGTCCAAGTGAACTCATTGTTCAGTTCCCACCTATGAGTGAGAACATGCGGTGTTTGGTTTTCTCTTCTTGTGATAGTTTGCTGAGAATGATGGTTTCCAGCTGCATCCATGTCCCTACAAAGGACGCAAACTCATCCTTTTTTATGGCTGCATAGTATTCCATGGTGTATATGTGCCACATTTTCTTAATCCAGTCTGTCACTGATGGACATTTGGGTTGATTCCAAGTCTTTGCTATTGTGAATAGTGCCGCAGTAAACATACGTGTGCATGTGTCTTTGTAGTAGAATGATTTATAATCCTTTGGGTATATACCCAGTAGTGGGATGGCTGGGTCATATGGTACATCTAGTTCTAGATCCTTGAGGAATTGCAGCAGCACTATTCATAACAGGCAAAAACAGAAAACAACCCAAATGTACAGCTGATGAATAATAAACAAAATGTGGCATATCTACATGATGGAATATTATTTGGAAATAAAAAAGAAGTACCAATACATGCTACAACATGGAGGAACCTTGAAAATTTCATGCAAAGTGAAAAATGCCAGACACAAAAGACCACAAATTGTAATATCATTTATTAGAAATATTGAAAATAGGCAAATCCATAGATACAGATAGAATAGTGTGGTTCTCTGAGGATAGGGAAAAGGAAAAAAGGGGGAGGGTTTTTTTTTGGAATGATATTTCAAAATTAAGTAGTGGTGATGGTTGCACAACTCTGAATATACTTAAGAACACTGAATTGTACACTTCAAAAGTATGGATTTTATGGTATGTGAAATGTATCTCAATAAAATAGTTACTTTATAAAAAGCAAAAAAAAAAAAAAAACTGAAAAGACATCTGGGCACAGTGGCTCATACCTGTAATCCAAGCACTTTGGGAGGCTGAGGCAAGTGGATTGCCTGAGGTCAGTAGTTCGAGACCAGCCTGGTCAACCAACATGGTGAAACCTCATCTCTACTAAAAATACAAAAATTAGCTGGGCATGGTGGCACGTGCCTGTAATCCCAGCTACTCAGGAGGCTGAGGTGGGAAAATGGCTTGAACCTGGAAGGCAGAGGTTGCAGTAAGCCTAGATCACGACCTGTACTCCAGCCTAGGCAACAGAGCAAGACTCCTAAAGAAAAAAAAAAAAAAAAAAAAAAAAAAAAAAAAAAATGAAAAGACAATAAATAATAATCCCATAACAAAAATGCACAATCTAGATGGAAATAAGAAAATTTTAATTATTAATTTGTTGTTCTCTTCTAGGCTTTTATCTCAGGAGAATCAGCTTGTCATTGGATAATTTACTATCCTCTGTCTAATGATCTCTAGCTCTTTAATACAGTTTTAATTTTAGTCAAAGAGACATATACACACTTCAGCTATGGCAACACCACTTCTCTGACTAAGTGTTCCTTTAAAATTTTTATAAGTACATTTATGATTTTTTAAATGTCTAATGCATCAAAGTGTTTAAGGAGAAATGGAAAGAGAAGGCAGCATTCAAGCAAATTTCATTTTGTCTCCCAAAGCCATTAACAAGTAGGTGGGATTATTTTCATATACTATAAATTCTTCTTCTTTGATTAGAATGGTTTCTGAGTTGCTTTTTCTCCATACTCTTAGGATAGTGACCATAGCCAAGATGTAACTATATCATTATAATAAAATTTCATTATTTAATAAATAATGAATTTTTAAACAATTTAAAAATCAAGATGTTAGAATGAGTATATGTTTTTCTTCATTCTCTGTATGGGCATAATTTCAAATAAAACAAAATAGATACATAAAGGCATAAGCCAAAAAACAAAGGAGGGAGTAGATGGGAAGAGAGTACATCAACCTATGGTTGCTCTTTGGAACTATTCCTTCTGGAAAAACAAACAAAAACCATATTGGGGATTGGGAGCCAATAAAGCAGAAATGAGAAGGATAAAGTCAAGGACACTTTTGAAAATTTTAGCCAAGGATGAAACAGATTTTTCACTGCAGAAGATCAGTAGGGCTTGGAAGCTGGAAATACTATGTCTATGAAGAGTAGGAAAGAGATATAATTAAAGTCTGTAGAAGAATCAGTCGACCTCTTTCCCTCTTTCCTATGTCTGTGCACAGATTGCCTGGCATACAGGGATTTAGCTCACATGCGGAAAAGCAAAATGATGACAAATTTAAGTGAAGTTCTTCAATTAAATGGAACCACCTCCTTGAGGGAAAAATAGGGTACCTAGTATAGGAGATGGCACCCCAGCATTAAACAGTCTATCACTGAGGTGTCTGAAAATTTACTGCCAGCTCTCTGCTCACTTAAATTAAGCCAAGTCTGTCAGCCCTTAACAGTGTTTATGGTCAGATTTTTTGTAGTTTCTTAATTAAATGGACAACAAGAATCTCTAGACATTAGGGAAAATCCTCAGTGCAAAGTATAATCATCCAAATACTTATTTTAAAGAAAGAGACAAAAAGAAATCCTCCCCACAGGAGAAACAGATGTTTTGGGAATAGAACAATATTTAGAAAACATCCTAATTAATGTGTCTAGAGAAATTTAGAAGAGAATGCTTTAATAAAGTGAGAGCAGGTTTACTTGAAAGGAGAAAAAATACCTGATACTAATAAGAAAACACATTTGAATTTGAACATATAGATATTTACATAAATATCATATCTATATATCTCTGTAAAATGATAAAGTGAAGAAAATCTCCTGGAAAATACCTCAGAAATACCGAAAGGCAGACTAAATGAAATCTAAAGTAAAAGACACAGATAACCTCGTGGATCCAATGTGAGACTAATAGGTCTTCCAGAAGAGCACTGAAAATTCCAAAATCATGGCTGAAGAACAAGACTAGAAAGCTAGCTAGAGTGAAACAATAGGGGAAAAATAATTGCATATGTCATTTAAAATAAGAGATCGATTGAAAATATAGTAAAAGGATTCTGTGAACTAAAAACAAACTCCTTGAATGAAACTCTAGGAATATTCTCCGTGAGCGGAAAAGTGAATATGTACGAAATCCTGAGAGGAGAACATATAATCCTAGCACATCACTTGTCTCTTTAGTAATAGTTATTAAATAGTCACAATACAAATGCAGTGTATTTATTTATAATTTTAAGAAGCCATCTATAAGCTAGGTGCAGTGGCTCATGCCTGTAATCCCAGAACTTTAGGAGGCCAAGGTGGACGGATCACTTGAGGTAAGGAGTTTGAGACCAGCCTGGACAAAATGGTGAAACTCCGTTTCTACTATAAATAATAAATAAATAAATAAATAAATAAATAAATAAATAAATAAATAAATTAGCTGTGTATGGTGGCACGCACCTGTAGTTCCAGCCATTTGGGAGGCTAAGGCAGGAGAATTGCTTGAACCTGGGAGGTAGAGGTTACAGTGAGTCAAAATCGTGCCACTGCACTCCAGCAGGCTGGAAAGCAATAACAGCCTTCTGTAGTCTCACAGTTCTTAGATCTTGAAAGAGGGAAGAGATTGCAATGCATGCAGAATGGATCTTATCCTCAAAATATTTGAAACAGGAGGTAAGTTGAAACTAAATAAAGCTGCAACCAAGTCCCAACTGAGGTCAACTGTTTGGTCCTAAAGTGCTCATTTTTCTCATACCAGTTGCTGAGTTGCTTAGTTCTTATCTAGGGAGCAATATTTATTTACTTTACTTAATAAGGATATTTTAAATACTATATCTAGTTAAAAATAAACAATTAGATATTCAAAGATTCAAGACAAAGTAAATACTAATAACAGAAAAAACAGTCATAGAATTAGATTCAGATGTTGGAATTAATAGACAAACTATTGAAAGAGCTACCAAATATCTTAGAGGAATTCATGAAAAATCAACAAAAAGATGAATTTTAAATTGAATTTATAAAGGGAACAAACTGGACATTTTAGAACTAGAAAATATAAAACCTGAAATTACAAATTAATTGGATGGTTCAATTTCTGGGAAAATAGAGTAGATGTACTTTTCTACATTCTTCTCACTAAGTACAACTAACAACCCTGGACATTGTGTATAAAGCAAACATAAGAAGACTTGAAAAGGTGGAGAAAAGAGGGCAGACTGGCTTAGAGACTTTGAGAATAACGCAATGATGAGTTTCTTAGCTTTCTTCTTGCCTCCTATATTCTAAACTTGGAGCTGCAGAAGCCAGTATCTCAGAAACACAATGGGTACAGAGAAAAAAATAAAAGCCCCAACTAACTGCATTCCTTGTAGCCAAAGAACCAGGCAAGGGGCAGCCTAGCAAGGCAACAGTTACCCATTCCAGTCAAACACCGCAGGAAAAAAACATGTACTCTGTGGTGAGCTGGGCCTTTCACCTCCACCCAGCCTAACAAAGAACCACATCCATCTCTGAAAATGTTCAATAAGAAGCCGATTGAACCTACTGAGCCTGCGCTCTGAAGCCTGGATTCAGGTTCAATAGGAATCCTGAATTTCTAGGCCCCCTGGGCAGGAATGAGATGGTGTTTCCTCCTGCCCCATACTGTTCCCGCAGGAGCACTGTCAGAGAATGTCATACAAAATAAGACCTAGAATCTCATAACCTAATGTTATGACATCCCTGGAGTGTCACTTCAACAGCCAAAAGCCTCTGTGGCCTGTGGTGCCATTATCCCAGTTTTGCTCAGGCCTGCTGGGCCCATTCGGCTTGGTAGGCTGCGACTGGCTTGCTCTACTGGCCCGGACGCCTGCCTGCCAAAGGCAACCAGAGTGGTGAGGAGTGTGTGAGCAAGTGAGCATGCGATCCAGCCACTGTGCATACCCAGGCACACTGGCTGCGGCAGGACAGGCAGCTCCAGGTGCCAGCATGGACACTAGCTCCCTGCAAGGTTGCAGCTGGACCAGGAGTACCATAAGCAGCTTCCATGGCAGGCACTGGGGAACACATGGTACATGGCAGGTTGGAGACACCAGGAACCACAGAACCCCAAAGAGGGTGTCACAACCCTGGCTTGGTGAGCTCCTAGGTCTGGGGTCCCCAATGGGCCGCAGCTGTTCCCTCCCTCTCATTATTTGCAACGTAGCAAGCAAGGGGTGTGTTTCAGCCCTGTTTGTGTTACAGCTCTTTAGGCCCCACCAAGGTGTCTTGAGGAGTGTTCAGCTTTCAGCAGAGGGGAGACCCCTGGAGTGGGTCTACTCCGGCAGGTTGTCATGGCATCTCTCCTGTCCGGCTGTGTTCGGGGATTTATGGGCTTCAAAGCAGAGGAAATGCATGCTGATTGGTTCATCAGTGGCTATGAGAAGCCCAGAAAAAAGGACCATAAATTCCTACTCCAGTCTGTGGGACTGGGAGGCCGACCCCCAGACTTCAGGCCTTCCCCAGCCTGAAGGTAGAGCTTCACCAGGGACCTGCCCCTTTCTGCCCAGGAGCCTGCCTGCCTCCTACAACTATTAGTTGGTGCTAAGGGACTCTTGAAGGCCAGCAGGAGCTGCCTTCAACGCCCCGGTCAGCTTCGCTCTCATGATCACTGGTGCCCGAAGTCTGGAGGGGGTTGAGGAGGCAGGGGGCTGGTGTGACAGTGCTGTACCCAATTTGCCCACACCTGGCCACGTTGCAACAGCACGCGGGCTCATCCTCAACTTTGCTCTGAGATCAAATGGGTGCAGGGAGCGGGGAGAGACCAGACAGTGGGAACAGAAATTTCTGAGCCTGCAGCGGCGGGAGGGGCGGGGGACCTTCCTGGGCTCTTGAGAGTGCAGAGATGCCTGGTTCCACAGTTACAGCTGGGCGGGCGGCTGCAGCTGTCCCGGGGGGGGGGGCGGGGGGGGGGGCTCCTTCCTTCCTGCTCCCAGTCCCTAAGAACACTGGGATGGTCAGGTCTGCAGCTGCAGCTGGGCGCCCTCAACTGTGCTCAGGGAGCCGGAGGCTCCCATCCTGACAACTCAGAAGAAGGCAGGGCTTCCGACTGTTCCTGGCTTCCGCTAGTTCCATGGAGCATACAGCCCCAACCACGCCTCCTCCGCTGAAGGTGGCATCACGGCAGTGACCACTCTAGATGGGCTGCCGCTGCCATCACTAATACCAAAATATAAAGGTTTCAGTAAAAATCACTCATCATACCAAAACCAAGCAGATCTCAAACTGAATGAAAAAGCACACACCAGCTAACAGTGAAATAACAGAGACCTTAGAATCAAGAAAGATAACATAAAATCTCAGAGTCATACAATCTTAGAATCTTAAAATCTTGGAAAAGATTTTAAAGTAGCCATGATTTTTTAAAAAAACTTCATGAGCAATTATGAACACCTTTGAAACAAATGAAAAAATATCCAAAACCTCAGCAAAGGAAGTCCAGCAAAGAAATAAAAGATACAAAGAAAAACCAGATGAAAATTTTAGAAGTGAAAAGAAAATAAAACGCCCAGTAGAGAGGCTCAACAGTAGAATACAGGGGATAGAAGAATGAATTAGCCACCTAACGATCGAATAATAGAAATTACCCAACTAAACAACATAGAGAAAACTGACTGGAAAAAAAATGTCAGAGCTTCAAGGACTTAGGGGACTATAGCAAAATATTTTAATTTTGAAATATTGAAATGTTAGAAAGAGAGGAGAAACAGCAGGGCTGAAAAAATACTTGAAATAATGGCCGAATGCTTTGCACATTAAGTAAGAGACATTAAGGATAACATCTGGAAAGCAGCCAAAGAATAATGACACCTTATCTATTGGAGAAAAAAATTTAAAAAACAATGAATTCCTCTTAGCAACCATAGAAGCTAAAAGAAAGCGGCACCATACTTTTTCCAATGCTGAAATAAAAGACTATCAACCCAAATCTGTATGCTTATCAAATATGTTCTTTAGAAATTAAGGAAAAATCAAGATATTCTCAGATTAAGAAAAACTAATCTGGCAGATATGCCCTAAAAGAATAATTCATATAAGTTCTCTAAAGAGAAAGGAAATAATTTTTTAAAAAAGAATGTTGCAATTTTTGGAAGGAAGAAAGAACCTGTCAGCAAAAATATTGGTAAATACTTTAGGCTTTCTTTCTCTTCCTCAATTTTCTAAATTATGCTTTATAGTTAAAGTAAAAATGATAACTCTGTGACTCTAACTATATGTAGAGAAAATATTTCAGACAATTACATTATGAACAAGGGAATGTAAAGGGATGTAAAGAGAGGTAAGTCTTCTATATTTCACTCACACTGGTATAATAATGGCACCTGTGAATCATAGATATTATGTAGAACAACCTCTAAAGAAAGCTATATAAGAGATACACTCATAGAACACTATTAATAAAATAGAATCCTAAAAATAATGTAATCCTGTAACCCATTGGAAGATAAGAACTACAAACTAACATAGCTTCACTGGTGAATTCTACTATACATTTAAAAAAGAAACTCCCACACTTGGAACATTTTGTCTTACAATGGAGGCTAGCATAAACATGATGCCAAATCCCAACAAAGACATTGCAGAAGAAGAAAATTATAGAACAGTATCCTTCATGATCATAGTCACAAAAACCTAACCATGTTAGCCTATTTCAGTGTTGTATAAAATGGATAAATCAATCTGAGCAAGTGGGATTTTCTATGAATGCAAATAAGCATGTAAAGAAATAAAAAGGATAGTTCATTAAAAACAAAAGGAAAAAAGATGATTATCTTAATTCATAGAGGAAAAAAGTAATATTTGCTACCTATTTAAATAAAGAAGAATTTATTCAATTTGAATTTTAAAATATCTACTAAAAATCCTGTAGCCAGCAGCATAGTCAGTGATAAAATATGGAGAGTTATCTCCTTAAAGGTCATAAACATGATAAATATTTCTGCCATCACTACTTATACTCACCATTATAATGGAGGTCCTCGTCAGTATTTTAAGGCAAGAAGAAGAAATAAAAGACACAAATATTGAAAAGTAAGAAGACGGTGTTTCTTTATTTGCAGACAATACTGTTGTATATAACAAAAATTCCAAGAAATACACAAGCAGCCAGTTGCCTTGGAAGGTCATAGGTTCAAGACCAATATGCAAATATCGATCTTATGTGTTTATGCTAGCAGCAAATAAATAGAAAATAAAATAAATAACTTCTGCAATAATATAAAAATTATCAAATTCCTAAGAATAAATTTATCAAAAGATATGTGATATGTTTACCATGAGTCCTACAAAACATTGGTGAGAAAAATGATCCATTAAGTCAAAACAACCCAGCACACATTATCTGTAGAAATTGAAAGCTGCCTCTAAAATGTACATGGAAATGCAAAACAACAAGAAAGGCCCAAGTGAAGAAACAAAAACCTAGAATGTTATTATTACTAATTGTTGACAATATAAAGGTAAGAATGCTATTGTCAGATATAATAAAAATGGAAGAGCATAAGAAAAGAAAGGAATGCTACTTTCTGAATTATATGAAATGTTGTGTGAACACTGAACAAGACTGAGGAAGAAATAAACTTATAATTATGTTGTTTGATGTTAAAGATATGCTCCATGGAGAAACCAATCATAGTTGTAAAATTATACCGATAGGTGGTATATTAGGGAAGTAGGGGATAGTATATATGAATTAATCTCACATCTATCATGAGAATAAACCAATAGATATGTCTAAAGCTGGGGGAAAAAGGCGGTGTCAATGTGAAGGAAAATCTCAAATGATGAAGATTAAGGGGAATTGCTCTGGGTACCAGGACTGGAAATGGGGAAAGAGGAGCTCAGAGATTGTTGCTTTTTATTATATTTTTAATTTTTAATTAAATTTTAATTTAAGTTTTAATTCTTTGTACATCTTACTATGATAAGACTTCGTAACATGTATTAATTGGTAAGTTAAAAAGCAAAGTACTTAAATTCAAAATATGATATCCAAGAGAAGAATGTGCATTAAAATAAGTGACATCATAAAGTTAAAAAGGCGATGACCAATTAAGTCATCTTGGGATATAGGGGGAAGAAACTTTGATATTCAGCTATTGAATCCATCTTTATTTTTGTTTTGCATTTTCTTATTTTTTTCAGGGGAATGACTATATTGTTTTAATAAAAAGATACATATTTATCATTAAAAATTTAATAGGAAGTTGCAGACAAAATGTAAAATATTTCTTCTAGTTCCATCTTTATTCATCACCAGCATTATTCTTAGCCAACTGTTCTATGAGCTGTTAAGTTTGGAGGGATGAGTGGTTGGGCAGAGAAATAAAGAAAAAAAATTGTATAACATGGCATCAAAGTGTAATACTATTTTAACATAAGAATTAATCTTATTTAAATTTTACAGAGAAAAATCTCATAAGAAATAAAGGAAAGGACTGCTTAACTTCAAAAACTATTTCATCACCTCAAAAGATACTGTTTCACAGTAGATCCCTCTAATCCTTAGAAACTGAAAAACATTGCTCTTGAGTTGCCATTTTTAGCTGCATGTTTTAACCTCAGACAATATCAGTTGACCTCTGCCATGACAGACAAAAGTATTAACTCTTTACACTTGCTCCCAGCTTCCATCTCCACCTCTCAAAATTTTTTATTAGTTATGTGTCATGCTATTTAATACATGTTATATTTATATGTCATAATTTTATTGTTAAGCTTACATTTACCTTTATTTGGTAACCACAATTATTGTAGGAAATAATCTTGATTATCATTCCAGATGTTTGACAGTGGTTTCTCTGTTCTGAAGTGGTTATTTTCACTTTTGAGTTTTGAGTAGCTTTCATAACAAGTGTTTATCACATTTGAATGGAGAATATGGGAGTTCTGATTTTGTTTTTCTCTTTTTGTAAGAAATACAGAAGCATGTTTCAGAAGAATTTTTGTTGTCATTTGATTTGTCTGATATCTTGCCTGAGTCTAATATTTTGAATCACACATTCCTTCAGAACCTTCTAGAAATTGCTCCATTGTCTTCTGACATTGAATATAACTTTCAAGAAGTCTAAAGCCAACCTAAACTTTCTTCTGCCTGGATTCAATATGCCATTTTATGCCAGAATAACTGAAGATTGCTTCATTTTTGAATTTCAGTGACAATCAGAATTTGTCTTGGGGTGGGTGGTTTTGTCGCCAAGAATTTGTCTTTGCAAAGGAGACCAATTCTGCTGTATTTCTCTCAGTTTTGTCTCCACCTTCCATGCATCTATTTACTTTTTTTTTTGTTGCATCAAAATTAGATCCTTCATATGTAGAAACTTTTTGGAATACCATTCTTCATAGCATTAATCACAAAATATGAACAGGGAGGGTACTGATCTTGCCTGTAGAAATAAATATTAGCAGATAATTGTGCAAATAGGACACAATAGACTACTCTACTCCTAGGGAATACCAGAGACTTATAAATAAACACATAAGTCAGTGGCTGCACTCATCTATTACAGCCTCTTAAAAGCACAATCTTTGTTGCATTGTATCTGGGATATGCAGGAGGCTTGTCTAATTTCAAGATATAACGTTGCCTCTGACCATCATCTAGTAGTCAAGAATATCTTAGTAACAAATTAAGGCTAATTGGTTCGGATTTCTGAAGGAGAAAAAAATACAAGTCTCCCACAATAATCCGATGGTTTATTTAACCATTTAAGCCAGTGAAATTAATGGGGCTGGTCTTTTGTTTAAGAAAACTTCGTTAATGTTTATGATTTAACATCCTATCCTACATTGACCAGGCATTTGCTGACATAAATTTAGTGCAAAATTGCCAGTTATTTTAATTTATGAATTGTTAGTACTAGCAGAATGTGTAGCACAGCTGTTACTCAATATTAGAAGGACATTTTTAAACATAATTTTTCTACATGATTAAAGACTATTGTAGAAGCAGAAGCTTAAAAATCAGTTTCACAAACTATTTTGCATCCTTATTGTTACAATATGATATTTGAAAAAAAAAAGGAATATGAAGCTGTAAAATATGTATCATCATTAATTCCCGTTCTGAAAAGTAATATTGCATTCTAAGATGTTGGAAATGTTGTTTACCTTTTCCTTTTGGAAAGATTTGTTGTAGATACAATGCAACACCAAAAATATATTATACACACACTTTATCCTAAGAACTAGACTAGACATTGGTATCATAGAAAAATCTGTCATGTTGGAATTCATTTATTTGGAAAGGAAATTCAATTGATATTTAATTGAATTCATAAAATCACAGAAAATGTTTAGACATGAAAAGTGAATCTAGTACAATCTACTTATTTTACAAAATGGGATTTTTTTCCAAACTATGGAGAGTCTAATATAATTTTTTTTAAAACAGGGCAAAAGCAGTGACTTAGCGAGTCCTTCTTTCAATAAGTACAAAACAGAAATTAACTGGGCTTACAACATGATGGTAATCTAGCTCCTTATCCTGATTTCTTTTCACTTTACACTGAAGATTCTAGATCTGTGGCTTAAAATTTTATCAGAAGTTTGATGCAACTGATGTTTTAGCAAGTAATCCCAACGTTGTTTCCTGTAGGACAGGCTGATAATAGCAACCACTGATTCTATGTAACGTATTGTATCTGATAGACTGCCATCTTCTTTTACAGGTTCAGGAACAGGCCAGATGCGAGTTCAGCTTCTTCACTTATCGGGCTTTTCTTAGGAAAGTCTGTTCCAGTGATGAGTCGAGGAAATGATTTCCTACTGCTCTGATGTTTTATGTTCATTTTTGTTTTAAAGAGAAAGATAGGGTGTACTTTCCAGAATTCTGTAAGAACTCAAATGTGGTAGTTTTCTCTGGGGTCTCAACTCTGTGTATTGTAGTTTGAGTAAAAAGAAGGGTCCTGGTTCTACCACTGGGAAATACATATATTTTGTTTCTTCATGAAGCTTGCTTTTCAGCAGTTAAGCATAAGTAGACCAGTTCCATTTGAACTGAATTGCCAAGTTTGAAAGGACTGGGAAGAGAATCCCCACTTTGCAAGACAATACGGTGATGGCTGAAGATGGCAAGCATTTGGCAAAATACCATATTTGACAAGCTCTTAGATGTTTTCTATAAGCTCTTTCAGATATTTCAAGGATAAAGGAATTGCTCTTTTTTCAGATATATCATTGTTCATAAAGTCGTTTGACCTTGTTTCTTGGCTAATGCAAAGTCTTCTAAGTTTTTCTTTGAAAGGAGTTAAGAGCTACCATTTTTACTAAAAATTTTTATATAACATATTTTTGTTGTTCCCCCTGCCTTTCAGTGTTGCACTTTCAATATGCTATTTGCAACAAAAATTTTAACTTGGGGGATAAAGAAAGAAGTAGTAATGCACACTCATCCATTAATTCTTTGCTCCTTCAACAAATAGTTATTGGATGCCTCCTATCACCAGCCACATTCAATACAATTGGATTAAGGTATTTTCCCTGTACTCATGTGGCTCACAGCCCAGTCTCTAACAGGGTACATGGAATTAACTAAGAAATCGGCACTAGGAGAATGCTTCTTAAGTGTAGTCTTTACCTTGACTCTATGATTCTTACAGTATGAAGGCCAGAAATAGTGACACCTTCTGAACTGAGAAGATAATATGAGAAGTTGTTCATCCTTTCAAGTCCTTTAACATACTGGACAGTTTACAGTTTTGGTATATTCTGAATGAGGATGTATAGAAGTTAATTCAGCTTGCAGTATTGTCTAACTGGTTCAAATAGATATAGGGCTTACATCCTGGAAAGGATTGATGAAAATGAAGTTCCCCACAACTGACTCTATGCAAATCCTCAATTCCAAGTTTGTTTTAAAATCAAGAAAATAATTACCTTGGTCAATGCCATCGAGCACATACTCCTTCACTGTGTTCTGGCAGAAACTCAGAAAACCAATTCAGCAACTTAATTAAGTCCTCACAGGCAAGCATGTCCCAACTAGGCCATTTCTGGACAGTGAGATTTCCTTCCCTGTTGGATTCTAACTTACATCAATGTCTTAGGCTACCTTAGCAGCAGAAAGACAAAAATTTGGTACTTTTGGCCTCCATTTAAGTGTTTCAGGCAGACAGCAAAGTGAGGTAGCTATTTTTAAAAAATCATTCCTGGAACACGCGGAAAAGAATTGTCACTTCTCAAAAGTCTGAAAGGAAGTCTGCTAACACCAAGTTTTTGAGAGAGAAAGAAACAAAATCAATGACGAGAAATAATTCTCAGATTTCTGTTGAATGAAATGTTCTGATTAACACTAAAAATGTAATTCACTATACAGTAACATTTGAGGCTGAAGAGTGATTTCACTAGAGAGGTTTCTAAAGCATGGAGTGAGGAAAGCAATCACTTAAAAAAATTCTCTAAATATGAGAAGAAATTTTAATCTGGAAGTTTATTATATCTCTCTAGAATTTTACAACGCAACAGAAGCAAACTTGTGCCTCAGATTGCTGAGATGTAGTTACAACATCAGTGAATGCTCATCATCTTCCCAAGCTGCACATGTGACCTCCAGCATCTTGAATTCAGACCAGCCCATGCTTGCATGCAGCTCCCTAACTTAGCAATTCCAGTGTTGGTCTTTGTTTTGTTTTGCTGCCAAGCCTTCTACTATGGTGTCTTCTTCACGGAAGTATTTCTACATTACATTGTCTGGGACAAAGCTATTTTGTATGCACAGAAACTCACTTCAGGACTTTAAACTATTTTCTATTCTACAGTGGTTAATTTTTCATTTATGTGGCATCTTGCTGAAGAGTAGTCAGCGCAGTTAACAATACATTGTGAAACAATAAATATTTTACTGGATATCTAATCTCCACTATTTAAAAGTTTTATTTTCTGTGTGGATCTGTATAAAGCTAGAAATGTTAACATTTTGTGGATGCACATTTTTAATAATACACTCTATAATCACTATCAAACAAATGACCTGCACTTTAATAGGCGCTCCAGACATTAGCTGCCATTTCTGCTAAACTCAGTAAACTCTAATAAAGGTGTTTTATGGGAAGAGGTTTTTTTTTTTTTTTTTAAGAAGATATATTACTTAGATTTCATCAGCACATAAAAATGTTATCTTGGGAACACTGGAAGATTCATATATTTCTAAATTACAACACATTCCTGTCACTTTCACATGAGATCATTCTAATTTTTTTTAAATCATAGTTTAGATTGGGTCATGTTTCACACTTTATTCCATTTGAATTAATGATGTTATTTACTTGGAACTTGATTGTATACTTGCCTCACATTCTATGAGGTAGTTCATAAGAGGCAGCAACATAATAAAGAAGGAAAATGTTATTTACTCTCTTTCCCAATTCTCAGGAGCTTGGTGTAAATTCTACCCAATAAAACATGTTTAGTTTGTTTCTGTATTCCTTTAAGGCTCAATATACAGAAGCAGGCAGCAGGAGTGCTCAGAGTCACAGTCTTTGTAGGATTTTACTCCTGAGCACCCGCAGTGCTTGCCCTTGATCTGGGAAACAAACGTATTCTCAACTCTGGAACTCCTTGATCCAAGAAACAAAACTGTCTCCTGCCATGGAACTTCAGCTTCAGGAGTTGTTTTCGCCTCTCCAGCCCCAGGAGAGGCCAATAATCTCAGATAGCAAGGACTCAAGTGAATTGTGCACAACAAATATTTTCTCAGAGCAGCTATATGCATTAAATGAGAAGTGTATACTAAACAAAATTCCTTGTATTTCTAGAAATGCTTAATTTGGCTCCTATCAATGAAATCCAAACCTAAACATGAGTCTAGTGCAAGGCCAGAGGAATGACCACATAAGCCAAGGGGTCAGGAAGGAGAAGAACAATTGGCATCAGAGCAACAAGGAAATAGAGGAGAATAAACTTCTCTTGGTATACATTTCAATCCCAAGAGCTTCTGTGCATAATTTTGTCATCACAGAAAACACTGTGGAGTTCAGTAACAAGGTTAGCATGCCAGGCAACCCAGACCTTGGTTATTTAAAATGCCAATTACTTACAGATCTCTGATTGTTGTGGCTCATGGGTTGAGGACAAAAGCATTCTAGCACCCTCTGGCATTGTCACCATTCTAAAGCCCTAACAGCATTTTCAGGTAGCCCTTCAAATTTCTGTGAGCCACAGGCAGGTAGCCATAGTCCAGAGGCTGCAATTGACCAATGTGAAGTTAGAAATTAGTTTCTTATCATGGGGGGAAAACCACAAGAATCAGTGAAGCTGAATGGTGCCAGCAACCTTGGTAAGTCACTTGAATAATTTTGATCTTATATTCCCCATTTTATAGAATCCAGGCACAAATGGGAGACTGCTGACATTTAGGTTTCAAATGAAATATGGTCATAGGGCTCTAGGCTTACATTTCTATCATTCTTTCTTGAGATGTTGAGGAGGATAGCTTACATTTTTCTTCAAATCTGGCTCAACTAAATTTGTGTAGGTCTGAAATTACCCACCACTAATCTCAGCTGTCACTCAGAACAAACCATGGAGTTTAGCCCCTTTATCTTTTTATCCATAAAATAACCACACTTAAAATCCAACAGTGACAACAAAATAAAGATAATTGAACAAATACCACCTCCCCAAAGACCCTCCAAACAAGAAATAAGTGCAAACAAAAAGTGACCACTCTAAGACCATTTTGCATTGAGAAGAATACAGCAATACATAGGGAGATAGAGAGGGCTTAGATTTCATCAACACAAAACCCTTAAGATTGATTTTGGGACCTCCCTGTTCTTCAGAAACCCTGAGCATTCATTTGTGCCAATCTGAGTTCTAGCTCTCAGCAATTGCTCTCCCTTCTTAAAATCCACCTTGAAACCTGCACATTCTGCACATGTATCCCTGAACTTAAAGTAAAACTTTTAAAAAAGGAGCAAAAAAAGAATCCACTTGTCCCTGCCTGGAACTATAAAAGATTTTCAAAAAGTTCGTGGAAAATACACGTTATGCAAAAATTATGCATGGATTTCAAAAAATTTTGCACCAAAATAAACTCATATTAACTTTTCATAACATGTGTGAACAGGATCTCGTTTGAGGTCCTAAAAAGGATAAGATATCAGTTTGAAAACAACTCTATTGCAGCAACATTGAATTCTGCTAAAATGGAAGCAAGAATAAACATTAAATTTATGGTAAAGCTTGGGTGGAAGAACAGTGAAATCATTAATGCTTTATGAAAAGTTTATGGGGACGATGCTTCAAAGATGTCAGCAGTTTAAAAATGGATAACTTATTTTAAAAAGGGACAAGACCATGTTGAAGATGAAGCCTGTGGTAGCAAACCTTTCACCTTAATTTGTGAGGAAAAAAATGAACCTTGTTTGTACCCTGATTGAAGAGGACTGATGCTTAACAGCAGAAACAATAGCTAGCAACATACATGTCTCAATTGATTCAGCTTACATAATTAAGACTGAAAAATTAAAATTAAGCAAACTTTCCACTGGATGGGCAGAAAAACTATTGTACTCAGATCAGCTGCAGACAAGAGCAGAACTTTCAATGGGAACTTCAAACAAATGGAACCAAGATTTTGAAGCATTTCTTTGAAGAATTGTAATGGGGGATAAAACATGCCTTCATCAGTATGATCCTGAAGACAAAGTATAATCAAAACAGTGGCTACCAACAGGTGGAGGTGGTCCAGTCAAAGCAAAAGAAGACCTGTCCAGAGCAAAGGTCATTGCAACAGTTTTGTGAGGTGCTCAAGGGATTTTGTTTCTTGACTTTCTGGATGTCCAAAGAACAATAGCATTTGTGTATTATGAGAGTGTTTTCAGAAAGTTAGCCACAACTTTAGCAGAAAAACTCCAGGAAAGCTTCATCAGAGAGTTTTTCTCTACCAAGACGATCCTCCTGTTCATTCCTTTAATCAAACAAGGGCAATTTTTGAGAGTTTCAATAGGAAATTATTAGGCATCCATTTTACAGTCCTGATTTGGCTCCTTCTGACTTATATTTGTTTCCTAAGCTTAAAAAATCCAGAAAGGGCACCCATTCTTCTTCAGTTAATAAGGTAAAAAGACTTAATTTACATGGTTAAATTCCTAGGACCCATAGTTCTTTAGGAATGGACTAAATGACTACTATTGTTGCTTACAAAAGTTTCTTGAACCTGATAGAGGTAGTGTTCAGAAACAAAGTTTATATTTTTTATTTGTTTCCTTGAATTCCATTTTTCATGAATTTTTAAAGTCTCCTCATGTATATGTATAAACATATAGATGAGTTATATATAAACAAATAAATGTATACATATGTAAATATATACAAATGTTATATATTTTTAATGCAGATTTACACATAAACCTAAGCTCAGCCTTCTGTGAGTTATCAAAAATCTTTACAATATTTTATTCCTAACAATGATCCATATGTTCTAGGTTTCACTATTTCTTCCTCCCTAACTGCAATGAAAGAGGTATATTTATCTGTTTCTACAAAACCTTGGTTTTCAATGCCCTTTTCATCCTCTTTCCCTTTTATGTGTAATACGAGGTATCCAAACTGAATTGTTCTTTTAAGTGTCCTACTGTCTCTAGAAATCTATGAAACAACTTCATGTTTTATGAATTTAAATTACTTGAGAATTGGCAAAAATCTTTATGCTTATGAAGATATATTGATGGCTCCAAGGCTCAGAGAAGAATGGCTGGAGGAAGGTGAAGGCTTGCATATGAGAACATTGTGCTTAGAGAGAGGTTCAAGAGGCCCTTTGTGTGTTAGGCTGGTACCTAAGGTTTAGAAATAAAGTAAACGGTTGGTTATGGGACTGATGCGGTGTATTTCTCCATTGATTAGTGAAAGATATTTTCCCTCAGTTGTGAACATCAAAGGTGGTGTAACAACATAAAAGGAGCTACCACTGGGTGACAACCCAAGAGATACTTCACACTGTCATGATTTTGCTGCATCTGCAGTGATTAAGTATATGATACTTAATTTTATAGGTCTGGAGCTAGAAATGCTCAGGATAGAATAAGCTGACTCACAGGAATCTGAAGTATAACACCACGTGTCAATTAATGAATTTACTAGGGAAATCCTCCTGTGTCTTTAGATGTCACGTGGGTCTTTGTTCTAAGCTATCATTACCATGTGTTGGCTTTAATGTTTTGTTCTCAGAGGCAACATTATTTTTCTCATTTGCAATTGCTTTGGGGTCACCTCAAGGTAGCCACCAACTTATTTTTTAGAAGTTTGATGGCCAGAGAGATGTAATGGAGTCAGAATTGAATTAGATGGGTTGACTGCAAATTTAACTGCCTTTTCATTATGCCAAACTACATTGAATACAGCAAATTAAGGTAAAACAAATTATACTGTATAATAATAGGATATGTTAATATTATTTTTCCCCCTGTTGTAAAATAGAGACTAAATGCCTAAAAACAGTTTTAAACATAATAAAATTTAAACACTATTCTTTTGTGCTTTTTTATTTAGCATACACATTTAAAAGCAATTAACTTTGAACTTGTAATGATTGCACTTGGAAATTATGGTAGCATTTGGTTGAATAAAATATTTATTCAGTTCAACATCAATAAAACCATTGAAACTGAGTGTTGAGTGTTGTAAATAAGAATGATAGTTTAAGGTAATCTGATGTATGAGGTCATTTCTTAATATGTTTAATTTCAAAAATTTAGGATTTAACCATTCAAATCACTAAATATGATCATTAAGGACAACAAAGATTTTAAGTCATCTAGTCTACCTTCTCAATTTTGCCTAATTGTTTCTTATAGTAAACTGCCACGTTTACTTTCTCCCTTGTTTTAAATATCTTAAGAGATAGCCCTTCTCTAATATTGTCATAAAAGATACTTTTCAGAGGTTAATAGATTTCACAGCCAGGAAGTTTCTTCATGAAATTTAGCCTGAATTTTTTTTTTTTTTAATTTTAAAAAAATTTACCCAGCCGAGCATGGTGGCTCACGCCTGTAATCCCAGCACTTTCGGAGGCTGAGGCAGGCGGATCACTTGAGGTCAGGAGTTCGAGACCAGCCTGGTCAACATGGTGAAACTCCTTCTCTACTAAAAATACAAATATTAGCCGAGTGTAGTGGCAAGCATCTGTAATCCCAGCTACTCGGGAGGCTGAGGCAGGAAAATCACTTGAACCTGGGAATTGGAGGTTGCAGTAAGCCGAGATCACTCAAGTGATCTGTCCAACTCAGCCTCCCAAAGTGCTAAGATTACAGGCGTGAGCCGCTAAGCCTGGCAGATATACCTTCACTTCATGTAAGTAAATGAGTTCCTGGCAAACTGTGTACAAATCCAGTGATGCACACTAAATGGTATCTTTTTTTTTTTTTTTTTCATGAAACAGTACAAATTATTACTTTTATTAAATCTTGACTCTTGAATGCTTACATTTTGGAATTCCTTGTGAAGAAACAAACTCATTAATACATAATAGGTTTATTGTTACATTGGAAAACACCTGCGCTGAATTTTGAAGTATAATAATTATTTCACAGAAAAAATGCTTGTTTGATTTTTTTTATTATTATACTTTAAGTTCTAGGGTACATGTGCATAACGTGCAGGTTTATTACATATGTATACTTGTGCCATGTTGGTGTGCTGCACCCATCAACTTGTCAGCACCCATCAACTCATCATTTACATCAGGTATAACTCCCAATGCAATCCCTCCCCACTCCCTGCTCCCCCGTGATAGGCCCCGGTGTGTGATGTTCCCTGTTCCAAATAGATTTTTTTACAAAAGTTCTTACAAAAGGTAAAAAATCAAAATTTCCTTTTTCTCTGTGTATGTATAGGGAAGAGGATTGGAAATCCTCTTTATTTGAGTGTTTTGGAAACCAGGTATGGACAAGATCCATGATCCATTACAAGATCCAACATGTGTAGAGCTTTCAAAGTATTTTTACATATTTTATCTCATTTTTCCTTCTCAACCCTATATAAGATACGTAACGCTATTTCCATTTTATGAACAAGGAAACCAAATCTCAGAGAGTTTCATGGACTTGCTCCGGATGATAAAGTGGAAAATGGAAGAAACATATCTTACCAAGGTCTGTTGCTTCCAAATTTAGCAATTGTAAAAATAAGGAGCCTGGTAACTGAGGACAGAATTTGAGATCATGCATCGTGTTTGAAATCTTGGTTCTTCCATTGAATTTAGGCTACTATCAGCAAATTAGATAACCTTCATAAACCTGAGTTTTCTCATTTAAAAATGGAAAGAATATTCTATATTTCCAATGGATGATGTGAGGGGTTAGATAAGGTAACCCATGAAATACTTAACTATGTGGAAGCGCACATCACTGACCTTCCTCCTGTTTGCACTGCCCACTACAATGAAAGCATAAATTTAGATTTTCTAACACTCAATCATAGCTGTCTTCTAAAGTCTTGACATGGTCCAGTAGAGAAGTTTTCCTAAGAAAATATGCATCTTCAAGGACCTATGAGTTGGTATTATGTGTTCCTTAAAAGAAAGAAATAAACGTAATTATTATTGTCTATTGCAATACTTGATGCTTTTGAAATTTAAACAATAATAATGAAAATCTCTGCTAAATTTTCTCAGTGAAAAGCACTGGTAGTCTAAAACAGTATTTTTTACACCAAGACCATAGTTGTTATACAAAGACTTTCCCAGTGTAATCCAGGCATGAATACTTTAAATAGTTCTCCCACTTTACAGAAGAAAGCCAGAGCCTGTTTCCATTGCAGATTACACTGTGGCGCTTTGCCATGGGATATGAAACCTCCAGAGCTCCTAACAATATGGAAATACTGGTAAGAGCAGCCCCTTCAGTACAAACCGAGGGACCTTACACACATAGCACTTCCTGGCTTTTCCTCAGAATACATTGGCCCACACTGAGACATTCTGAATTCAGAATACAGGAAACAGTGAAATAGTAGAGATTAATGACACTTCGTCTTATCAGCATAATAAGAATATTTTATAGAAAATGTTGAGCTTTGTCTGAGTTCTGTAATTCTGGAAAACATAATTAAAGAAATTTAAAATAAAGAAATTCCCTTCTTTTTTTTTTTTTTTTTGTTCTGGGAGACTGCTTACTGCAAAGAACTACCCATTCTCATATAATTTAGATAAATTCTGTGGATAATCCCGTTGTTTATTTAGCACCAGGCCAGACTCAGGCTTTCCAAATTTCCATTCTTTGCTTCATAAGTGAGTAGCTGAACTACTTGTCCCCACTGACCAATCAGAACAAAGCACTCGTTGATCTGATTTGATCAATCTTTTGTTAAGCTTCTCTGCTTCCCACTGGACCTTCAACATTGACCCACGTTAGCCTGAGCCTGCTGAATAGGAAACAGTCCCTCTTTAGTGACTTTTCCTCAACACTACTGGACCACAAAAAGCTGTATTTCCTGATCAGTTGCTAAATTCGAGTTCTTTTTAGCCTTGTCTACTCCTCTCCATGAAAGAAAAGCCCTTTTCTGCCTGACCTGCAAGGCACTCATTGATCTTGCAGTCAGAGTATTCTCCGTATTGCAATAATCTTTCTAATAGTCTTTCTTTGTGTAAGTCTAGACTTGTCTTTATTTGACAACACGTTAGATAAAACAGATAAAATATTATGAGATTTCTCCCAGATTTGGTGAAGTTTATGTAATGAGAGAGTTAACATATATTTTATCAAATTGCATTAAGAAATACATATTCTAGCTGCAGTGAATTCTCACCAGTGTTGAGAAATAAACTTACTTAAAACTTACAGTAAAACATTTTAGATATCAGGTAAAAATGTGAAAGAGGATACATAGTTTTGCAAAATTATTGTAGGAGATACTTGACCAAAAGAATTTGAGGACCTTAGCTCTAACAAACAACACCTAGGGAAGCAAATCATTGAAAAGATATGGTTCTATTTCAGGTTTGCTCCTGGAGGTCTTCTGATTTAGGACTTCTCCCTCTGAGAAAGGAGAAAGACATTTGAATTCACATCTTTTGAAAACATGTCTTAAAATGGGTTATTTGACTTTATCTCCTGAGTGAGTGGCGAGCGTGTGTAGTGAGAAGTGCCATGTGTGCTGCTGAAGCTGGAGTTCTGGGAAGGCTGGGCCTGGGTAGTGGGCAGGACAGTCCCTCAGAGTGTGAAAGAAAGTAGAAGTCAAAACACAGAATTGACCGGGTGCAGTGGCTCACCTCTGTAATCCCAGCAAAACTTTGGGAGGGCGAGTTGGGCAGATCATGAGGTCAAGAGATTGAGACTATCCTGGCCAACATGGTGAAACCTCGTCTTTACTAAAAATACAAAAGTTAGTTGGGCGTGGTTGCGCGCCTGCAGTCCCAGCCACTTGGGAGGCTGAGGCAGGAGAATGGGTTGAACCAGGGAGGCAGAGGTTGCAGTGAGCCGAGATTGCACCATTACACTCCAGCCTGGCGACACAGCAAGACACCATCTCAAAAACAAACAAACAAACAAACAAACAAAAACACAGACTTGCACAAAGGTGGCCTGGGGGAGCCTTGAGGCAGCCTCGAAGGATCAGGATGTATAATTACATGGCGGAGATGGAAACCAGAGACAGTGACAGAGATAGAAGGAAATGTTTGGTCAATGGGAAGGGCCAGGTTTTAATGGGAACCTGGTGTCTTATCCAAGGGCACAGAGGAATTTATTAAGGGCCTTGAGCTGATTAGGACGTGTCTGAGACCAAAGGGTAGAGTAAAATGTTTAGAAATGGACTTCTTATATCAGTTCTTATATTTTAATGATTGTTTCTGGCTTATTCAAGACTTGCAGCTTCACTTCACTAATGATATAAACACAAAATACATTGTGCTACTACTTTCTAGGGTTTTTGTTTCAGTTTCCCAATTTATCTCATCTAATAAATATTTTGCAGCATATAAGCTTGAAATGCATTTAGTTAATGTTGATTACCTCCTCACCTCTCTCTAAGTTTGACTTTTGCTAAAATAATGGCATCCATAGGAGGTCTTTCTTGTATCACTCAGAGTTGGCAGATGTTGCTGAAAGACTACCCACAAAGGTGTGGGCAAGCCATGCTGAGGTGCCAAGAGACTTAGCAGCAACAGGAGGCTGTGAGTATTTCTAAGCAGGAGGAGCATGGGATGGGGAGAGCATGGCCAGTGTCCAGCGAGAACAAAGACTGCAGGAGGGTTCTGGGGCTGAACTTGGAGCTGTGCAGAGACGTGGGATTTACCAGAGATGCAGCTACCAAGCACATGGAGTAGTGAGGAAACCATCTGGTCTCTCTCCTCCCATTCCTTTACTCTCTTCTTGTGCCTCCCACTGGCCTAACAAACTGAAAGCCAACAGGCAAGGGAGCCCAGGGAAAGCCTCACAGGAGGATGACCTCCCAGGCCTTACAACAAAGCAGGTAAGACTGGAAAATATTCGGAGAGGTAAAATAAGGGGTTCTAATTCTCAAGGTTGGATGCCTTATATATTTTACTAACTTACTTTTTCTTCCCAAACCTCCTTCACTGAATGTGTTTTGAATATCCTCCTCATCTTGTTTCCTTTTTATTCGGCAAATTTTTGTATGTATTGATTTTTGTTAATTTGGAGGAACATAATGCTGAATGTAAATAATAATTATGATAAAATAGTATAATTTTTATCAAAATCAAGATAGAAATTGATTTGGTAACCTACTTATCTACTAGTCTTTTAACTTTATTAAACAATCAAAAATTCTGGTATTGATTTGTTCTTTAAAAATCATATTTATTACTTCTAATTGAGTTAACTTATTGGTTTTTCAATTTTTGAAAAAATAATAAATTTCCAGAATTGTCTTTGTTTACTTCCATAAAATTAAGCACTGGCTTTTCCCACTATCTCCTTTTTTATATCTGTATTTTGTATCTTTCAAAAAATGTTTCTTATTGTTAAAGATGATAACAGCCACCTTAAATTTCTATAGATATTTAAATTTGTAAATATGTCTTTGAATAATAGATATTTTAATAACATTTTTATATTCAATATATTTAAGTGGTAGTGGATGCACTAAAGATACACTTGAAACATGAATTAAACTTTACAATGTGTTTATTCAACAAACGTCTATCTATTGAGCACCCACACTGCACACGATGTTAATGGCTGGCATTTCCTGAGTGTTTAACATGTGCCAGACACTGTGCTAAATACCTTCAAGGGATTATTTCACACTCTCACGATAACATTGTGAAATAGTTTTTATTATTATTTTCACAGTTGTCTCTTGGAGAAACTGAAGCAGAGTGCAGTTAAATGCCTTGCTTAGGGTCCCAAAACTGGTGAATAATTGTTATGTTAACCCAAAAAGTCTGAGCCTTGAAACAATTTTTCAGTCTTTATGTACCTGATGTGGTTTGCAAAGAATGATAAAGAATTGCTCTGTCTCAATTGAACTTATGTCCTCTTGGCATAGATCAAGGATGAACAACCTACAGCCCAAATCTGGTTTTATACTTGGTTTTATAAATAAAGTTTTATTGAAATGCAGTCCCACTCATTTGTTTATGTATTTTCTGTGATTGGTTTTGTTTTTGCTACAAGGGCAGAGTTGAATAATTATGACAAATACTGTATACTTGCAAGGACTAAAATATTTAGTGTATGTATTTAGACCCTTTACAGAAAAAGTTTGCCAGCCTCTGCCATAGATGTCTACAGAATTAATTACAAAATAAGGCAGTCTGTATTCAGCGTTATTAAAGGAAAAAACATGAACTGCAAAGGACAAATGATTAATTACAGTTTGAAAACAGGAGTGGGAAGTTTTTATGAAGATGACTGTATTAATCAGTGTTTTTCAGAGAAACAGAACCAATATGGCATATACAGACATAGAAGAGATTATTTATTATGGGAATTGGCTAAGAAATCTCAAGATACGCTGTCTGCAAGCTGGAGAACCAGGAAGGTTGGTGGTGTAAATCAATCTGAGTCTGAAGGCTTGAAAACAAGGAGGGCTGTTGGTGTTAAATCCTGGAGTCTGAAGGGCCCAGAATCTGGAGTCCTAATGTCTGAAGGCAAGAAATGATGTCCTAGCTCCAAAAGGGAAAGCTAATTTATCCTTCCTCCACCTTTTTGTTCTATCCAGGCCCTGAACAATTTGGATAATGCTAAGTCCAATCAAATTTTACTTCTTTGGAAACAATGAGGGTTTAACAGGAAGACCATTTCAATTAGGGCCAAGATATAGAAAAGTATGGCATAAATGTGGATTACTGACATGACAAAAAGATTTGGGGAATTAGAACACACTTTCTTGACTTACGCAGACTGATTCCATTAATCAAGTAAACCTAAGTAAATGATTGGCACAATGGAGGTGTAAATATAATTGTAACTCTCAGATTTACTACTTGTTAGTTCTTGATATTGGCCTAATTTTGATTCTTAGCCATTAATTATATACAAGTCAATGAGGATGACTTTTATTGTAGGCATCAGAGTTTAAATTAAAAAACAGGAAAGGACAAGGACCACATGGCTGGGAAGTTGGGCTGAGAATATGAGGATTAATTCTAGAACTACAGTTGAAGGACCCAGACTGTCTTCTTTGACTTCCAGCATAGCCTCTGATAAGGCAGCGGATAGTGATATAGGTTGGCTTTTCCCCGTTGTCTTTCCTTCCCGTTGCTATTTCTACCACCTCCTAAGCAAAGTCTGAAAGAACTAGGAAAAGAGAGAAAGCAGAAGCCCTGATCATTCCAAAATGTAGGAATACAAATTTGTATTTTCACTTGTAACTGCTGTGTTTTGTTGGAACTTTTTATAAAGTTCTGGTTGAAGGTAAATGCTTCCTTATAACCTCATTTCTTATACCTGTGAATACTCATAGTTGTCTGTCAAATTTCATTATCTCCATCTTCTATGGCAGTAGAGTAATTGCCGTGTACTTGGCTGTCCAACAAGGCATTGAATTTCCAGACCCACCTTTCCTTTAGGGGTGGCCCTGGGACTAGGTTTCCACCAATGGAATGTAAACCCAATCGATGTAAAACATTTTTGCCTCCCCTCTCTCTTTGGCCCTAAGCTTCAACTCCACCCCTTCCAGCTACCTGGGATGATAATGACTAGATCAAACGTGAAAGGCACACATTGAAGGTGGGAAAGGCAGCCTGAATTCATGAATGAGCACATCAAGCAAAGACATCCTCCAACATGGAGTATTCACCTCAGCCTGTCAAGGAAGAGAGAATAAGCAAATTTGCTCATAAGTCACCTTGTCCTTAAGTCTTCTGTGGCAGCAACTTAGCCTTTCACCCTAACTCATGCTATACTCGATTACATTTAAAGAAGACACGATAAAACTCTGTTTTACAATATATCTTAAAACCTTTTTTTCTCTTAACTGAAACATGCAGTCAACTATTATTAAGTAAAGCAGAACTCTTCAGAACAACAGAACACAAAGTATCTATTTCCTTTTTAAAATTTCATCTCTTAGCCTTTCCAAAATCTAAATCCTACACATAGTCTTAATAATGATTTTTATTACTATGCAAATATCCCCTAAGTTTAATGTGGACTTAGAATTTGTACGGCCTCCCTGTTTAGATCTCCTGCATGAGGGTACATATGAATAACCATAGCTAACTGTGGCTTCAATTCCTACCTGACCCACTGGTAGTACCAGAAGTCCCCAGAAGTCTTCAATTATTATTTATGTTGTCTAAGTGAACTTTCTTTATTCCCCATTATTCTTCAGTTATTCTGAAGCAGTAGAAATAGCTTCCTTGTTTAGGAAACTTTTTTCAAAAGAAACTGTAAAATGTCAAAAGGTTTGATTTGCATAGTTGAATTAAATTACAGAAATAACAAAGAATGCAACTTCTATCATGAGCATTTGTGTGTACTAAACCATCACAGAAAACCATTTCCTTACTTGTTTATCTTCCACAACAAAAATACCTGAAGTCAAGAAATAGGTCTGTCTTGTTTGCCATTTTTCTCCCAAGCACCTAGCACAGAGGTTGGCCAATGTAGATACTCATTAAATGTTTATTAAATTAATAAATAATGCTGATTTTTTTCTCAGTAACAAGGTCAATAGCCATTTTTACTGATGCTCAGTCCTTGTGAAGGTGTCGAGTATATACATCTTGGTTCTGGCAACAGATAACAGGCATATGGCAATGGGTGTGATAGGAATATAGAGTGTGCTTTGGACGGCTCATGATTGATTACTGCTTCCAAAGGTAACTACTTGAGACAGTGAGAATCACAAGTAAGAATTCACTCAACACTTCCTGGATTTTTTTAGATCCTAGATGCTATTGACTGAATATTTGTCCTTTCAATTCTAAGCGCATATATTGCAATTTCAACACCAATGTGACAGTATTAAGAGGTGATGCTTCTGGAGTTGATGATGTCTTGAGGGCTCAGCCCTCATGAATGAGATTTGTGCTCTTATAATAGTGGTCCTATGGAGCTGCCTCAACCCTTCTACCGCATAAGGACACAGCAGGAAGGTGCCATCTATAAACCAGGAAACAGATTCTCATCAGACATCACATCTGCCCGGTGCCTTGAGTTTAGGCTTCCCAGCCTTCAGAACTGTTAGAAATAAATTCTGTTGTTTATAAGCCACTCAGTCTATGGTATTTTGTTATAGTAGCCCAAATGAAATAAGACGTTAGTTATGGTATTTATACTTCTTTAGGGTCTATTACCTGTCCTGATGCAGTCAACTGTCTTCAGGCTTAGTACAGATGGTTAGCATATCTAAAGATAGTTCATAGATAGGATCAGGTGTTTCTTCACAGTTATCAGTTTACTTCTTTTCTGTTTCCAAACACTTTGGCAAAATATGGACCAGTGATTTGACATGACTTTGTTTCCATAGGAAAATTGACTAGTGATAAAACTAGTTAGTAAACTCTACTCTAACTGGTATCAGAATTACAGTGGCTCCAACGAATTCAACTCCTTTTAAAAAATTATTGATGCCTAAACTGTTTTTGTCTAGTTATGATCTCTATTTTGCATTTTGCTTTCTCATTTTTCTTTTTCTCTTGGCTCTCAGAAGGAGAGAGTGGAGCTAAAGGTCCAAAACGTGAAAACAATAAAAATATAAAGAGTCAAGATAAAGGATGCTCCAGGAATTAGTGATCATGCTAGGGCACTAACTGGCAGACAGGATGCACTGCCAATGGCCAGTTGCTAATTTGGGTTGGTTTGGGTTGACTTGGGTTTCTGCACTCATTCGCTGCAGCAACACTGCTGCCCAACATCAAACAGATACAAAATTGTATTTGTAGTGTGTGATTCCTCTCCACTCACCACCACCTTGGATTTTTCTACTGCAACACCATGGCCAAGGCAAAGGACTATGAATTGAGAAAGTCCAGCCTCATAAAACCCCATGCGAATAGAAAACTAGCAGAGAGGCAAGCAGGACTAGCTGGAAATCAAAACATACGGATCCAGCAACCTCTGCTGAAACAGTCCTGTCAGAAGAGAGTAGGTATTGTGGTCTCCTGTAGCTCATTTCTGGAAGGCAAATAATCAGAGTGGTTCAGCACTCTTGTAGTTCAAAAACTCTTTACCCTTCCACTTCCCAAATTTATATTGCCATCAAATTTGACCTGAGCCTGGGGATATTGCTTCCTACCTAAATGGGATTACTCACAAAAGCCTTAATATAGTGCAGGTCACATAGCAAATTACCAACAAATGCTAGCTATTATCATCAGTACTGTTATTAATTTTAGCCAGGTGTTCGCCCTCAGGTACTGAGAGGAACCAATTTTGGGCTGAGATCCAAGTACCAACTGTTACTGTCATCAAACAAATATCTGTGATAGCCTAAGTACAAGATAACCTTTCAAAGGAGTTTAGTCTAATGGGATTTTTTTTTTTTTTTTTTTCATGTCTGTTGCCTTATTTCCAGTTGACAGTCCTTGTGGCCAAGAAAATTACCACTGGAAATATAAGAATTACAAATTTTCATTTAATAATAAAAGAAAATGCATGTTTCCAAAAAGCTTCATGGTACTCAGATATGCTAAGGGATTTTATTTACCTACTGTCTACATTTTCTTAGAATCTGTCTTCATAAAATCAGATCATTCAGAAATTGTATGGAGGGAAAAAAAGGAAAGAAAAATAACTGCAAGTGTGTGTAAGTAGACACTCAACTCATTAGCAAGCAATATCCAGAAAAGACAGTTACCATATGGACTGCCATTACTGAAAAACTTCTTTCTCCTATCAAGGGGAGGGGCTGCTAAGAGGCTCTGGGATGGTTGTTAGAATGAAACATCATGCTTATTCCTACTCTCCTAAGTAAGTTCTCCACTCTCCCCACCTACACTAACTCCCCCCATCCCCCACCCCCCGCCCCCCAGCCCCCCAGCCCGTCTGAGAGAGGCTGTTGCCTTTAAGGCTTCATTTTCTTTGTGAGCCTTTCTGAATGCTAATGTCTTTGCGTCTCATTAACGGGGTTAGTTGTTTTGCACTCTGAGCACCAAGACATCTCATCAGGATGAACTGGGGCAAGGCAGCTTCCAGAAACACACCTGGGGCTCTGGGCAGTCATCTGCAGGCGATTGCCTCCAGGTGTTTGCCAGTGGGAACCCGTTGAAAGTCAATGCAATTTAGAGCAATTTCTCTGGCAGTGGAAATTAACCTGCAGGAATCTGCCGGCAACAGGTGTATTTCAGGGCAGACATACCAGCGTCCTGCACTGTGGAGACAGGACTTTGACTACCAGGTGTAGTGCAGAAGGCTGGATAATTGGAGCAGGCAGAAAATTAGTGCAGAGAAGATGGCCAAATTGCAGGTCAGCATGGGTTGGTGTAATTATTGGTTAACCCTCTCCTGCCTGTTAACCAAAAACTATTTGTGTGTTTGAGGAACCGGGAAATCTGCACTGAAGGGGCAAGAATTACCACTCCCTGCTCAAGCCAACTGAATTTTTTGATAGCTAAGATTTTCAGCAAATTGTTTTTGGTTTAGTGTTTGATACTCAGACGATTGCCAGGAAAGCACAGGAAGAAGTGAATTTTAAGTGCTTGAAAGCCTCCTGACTCAGAAACAAACATAATTTTACCTAGTGTGTTTGCCACTTTTTACCTCTTTTGAAAAGACTTATAGGGAGGAATGTACATAATAAGGAAAGGGCATCTATGCTGTGTACCTCCAATTCTCCTTGATAGGTATTTCTATCTTTTTTCTTCTTCTCTATGGGCTCATAGTGCAACTCCTTGATATACTTATCTTTTCCTAAGTTTTTAATATCTATTGTTCCTTCCACTTAACTTAGTTGGTTTAAATAGCTTTGAAATTAAACAAATTAAACAAAGTCCTGAACTGAACAAATTTCTAACTACAACATAATTTTAAATCAAATCTTAGTATTGATTTAATATCCGTGACATACAGTAATGGAAACTGTGTGATACAGGCTTTTGGCTCTCTGATCTAAAGTTTATAATATTCTTTGGAAATAAATAAAAATGTATATTTATTATTGTCAAATAAAGTGCCACCATAATTAATGATTATTATGAAAGCAGTTCATTTTTTTCTATAAAAGCAATGAGTTAACATTTTCAAGGAATTAAACAGGGAAATAGATTTATAGTTTTGAGGAATATTTATAAAGTGTTGGATAGATAACTTTAGGAGGGACATATCCTTCTTTCAGTCAACACATACTTATAAAATTTAAATTATAGAAGGCAAAATAATTGATATTAAAATAAATTATGATTTTAGTCTTTGTTAAATTTTTTAATATAGTATTTATAACATTAGATGAAATTGTATTGAAGTGTTTTATTCAGTATTTAACTAATTCTATTTAAGCCAAGATGCCTGCCAAGAAAAATGCCTATTTGGAATTTTTCGTAAGTTTTGAAGATGAATTAAAAGCAGATGTCAACTTTGCTACCTCAAAATTTTCATGAGGAAAATTTCCCAAGTCGTTTATATTTGATCCAGAAATCATAATTAAAATGGGATAAAGGAAATTAAAAAACACTTCACATATTTTGTTCTCACTAGTCAAATTTCAAAGCAACAGACATTGCAAGACAACTTTAAGAAAATAATTATTAATACTTATAATTTTGAGTCTACGGAGGTTAAACATGGTGTTTCAGTTTTGTCAAGCTGAATATTTCTGTCGAGTAGTTCTCAAAGTGTGGTCCCTGAACCTGCAGGCTAGTATCACAAGAGGTGAGAAAATAAACATAGTGGTTTTTGCTAGGCGCCCTCCAGTGATGCAGAGGGTGTGCCAAAGTATGAGAATCACTGCTTTAGACTGCTGACCATTTCCAGTAGTTTAATAGGAAGAATTTTTGAAAGATGCACTAGCTATAAATCTGAAGCAGAAAAGTTTCTCTAGAAAAGAAATAGGTGGCCCGATGCAGTGGCTCACACTTGTAATCTCAACAATTTGGAAGTCCGAGGTGGGAGGATTGCGTGAATCCAAGGGTTCAAGCCTAGGCAATAGAGTGAGATCCCGTCTCTACAGAAAACAAAAAATTAGTTGAGCATGCATGACTGTCGGGAGGTGGAGACTGGAGGATCACTTAAGCCCAGAGGATTGAGGCTGCAGTGATCATGCCACTGCACTCTAGCATGCACGACAGGATGAGCAAAACCCTGTCTCATAACAACAACAACAAAAATTGCTGAAATATGTGTTTCTGAATTTCTTTCTCCTGGCTGCAAAAAAGTAATTGGTATTAGCAAATGTGCCCATTGAAAGCAAGCATATTTTAGTATCACAAGTGTACACTGTAGTGATGGTGAGTACAAGCCAGCAGCTAACAGTCTTTAAAATAAGTGTTCTTGTACAATAATTTCACTTTTTAAATTTGACTATCAATGTTTTAATAATAGAATTGTAACTATAATTAAAATATGTGATAATTTCAAATTAATTCTTTTCTTCCACATGTTCTCTTCATGACGGTAATGTTCACTTTCAATTGACTGTTGGTTTTAACAACTGGCTGTTCTCCACTTTACCAAAAGGTATATTTGGTGTAGATGTAAATTATAGTTTCCTTAACAAATCTGAGCCAGAAAGAAGTCTCTTTGGTTTTTTCATACATGTATGTAGACCCCTTTATTATTCTCTACCTTGTATCCTTACCTGTTTCTTTTTTAGCATGTTCTGTAATTTATAATTACTTTTTCATTTGCTTAGTGCATTGTTTGTCTCTCCTAAGTAGAGACAACCTCATAAGGCAGAGACATGTTTACTATTTTTTTCCTAACGTGTGGGACTGTGCTTAGTTCACAATCAGTACTCAATTGTTGAATTGTTGAATGAATGAATGCATACATTGATGCATTAATGTGTTCAATTAGGATAATTGAGTGCATGATATATAAATCAGATGCCAAAGTACATGGCAAATGCTCAATAAATGCTACTGTATAATAGTTGCCAGTTTCTCAATATGTAAAGTAAGTGGTTATACAGCTCTAACATTTACAAATTGAAGGGTTCCCACATGCAGTTCTTCAGATATGCATCCTTTGGTGGATTATGTAAACATTAGTAATGGTATTTTATATATAATTGCTGTAATTCTTTTATTTCTTTTTTGTTTGTACATATTTATGGGATTCATGTGTAATTTTGTTATATGCATGGATTGTGTAGTCTAATCAGAGAATTTTAGGGTATCCATCACCCAAATAACATACATTGTACCATTAATCAATTTCTCATTATCCTCATCTCCATGCCCTATCTTTCTGTGTCCCTATTACCTATAATTCCACCTCTACCTCCACGTGAACACACTTTTTATCACCTATGTATGAGTGATATTTTGCTGTGTAGCAGCTTTTTAGTTTAAGTCCCATTTGTCTACTTCTCTTTTTGTCGCCTCTGCTTTTGAGGTCTTAATAATAAATTTTTTGCCTAGACCAATGTCCAGAAGAATTTTCACTACGTTTCCTTCTATTATTTTTATAGTTTGGGGTCTTGTGTTTGAGTCTTTGATCCATCTTGATTTGGTCTTTGTATATGGTGAGAGAGTGCCAGCTTCATTCTTCTGCATATGACTATCCAATTTTCCCAGTACGATTTATTGAAGAGAGTGTTCTTTTCCCAGTGTATGTTCTTGTTGGCTTTGTCAAAGATCAGTTAGCTGTAAATAAGTGGCTTTATTTCTGGGTTCTTTATTGTGTTCCATTAATCTATGTGTCTATTTTACACCAGTACCATGCTGTTTTGGTTACTATAGCCTTATAATATAAGATCAGATAATGTGATGCTTTTCACTTTTTTTTTCTTTTTGCTCAGGATTGCTATGGCTATATGAGCTCTTTCTTGGTTCCACATGAATTTTAGGTTTTGTCCTAATTCTGTGAAAAACGACATTGGCATTGTGTTAGGAATTGCACTGACTCTAGATTAGTTTGGTCGGTATGGTCATTTTAATGATATTTATTCTTTTGATCTATGAACATGAGATGTTTTCCCATTCGTTGGTGTCATTTTCAATTTCCTTCAGCAGTGTTTTGTAGTTTTCCTCATAGAGATACGTCACTCTCTGGTTAAATTTATTCCTAGGTATTTTATTTTCTTTGTTCCTCTTGTAAATGAGATTGCTTTCTTGATTTCTTTCTCAGCTAGATCATTATTGGTATATAGAAACATTACAAATTTTTTACATTGATTTTGTATCCTGTAACTTTACTGAATTCATTTATGAAAGCTAAGAGTTTTTTGGTGAAGTCTTTAGGTTTTTATAACTATAAGATTATGTCATCAGTAAGCAGAGATACTTTGGCTTCCTCTTTTCTAATTTAGATGCCTTTTATTTCTTTTTTTTTTTTTTTTTTTTTTTTTTTTGAGACAGAGTCTCGGTCCGTCGCCAGGGCTGGAGTGCAGTGGCCTGATCTCAGCTCACTGCAAGCTCCACCTCCCAGGTTTACGCCATTCTCCTGCCTCAGCCTCCGGAGTAGCTGGGACTACAGGCGCCCGCCACCTCGCCCGGCTAGATTTTTGTATTTTTTAGTAGAGACGGGGTTTCACCGTGTTAGCCAGGATGGTCTCGATCTCCTGACCTCGTGATCCGCCCGTCTCGGCCTCCCAAAGTGCTGGGATTACAGGCTTGAGACACCGCGCCCAGCGGTGCCTTTTATTTATTTCTCTTGCCTGGTTGTTCTGGCTAGGACTAAAAGAGGGCATCTTTTTCTTGTTCCAATTCTTAAAGGAAATAAATACTTTCAATTTTCCCCATTCACTGTAATGTTGTTATAGGTTTGTCAAATATGGTCCTTATTGTTTGGAGGTTATGTTCCTTCTATGCCCAATTTGTTGAGGGTTTTTATCATGAAATAATGTTAAATTTTATTAAAAGTTTTTTCTGTATCTACTGAGATGATCATTTAGGTTTTTCCCTTTATTCTGTTTATGTGATATATTACAGTTACTGATTTGCATATTTAAACTATCTTTGCATCCCTGGTATAAAATCCACTTAATCACATTGTATTATCTATCCCATAACCTGTTGGATTCAGTTTGCTATTATTTTGTTGAGGATTTTTGCATCAATGTTAATCAGTGATATTGGTTTGTGGTTTTCTTTTTTTGTTATGTCCTTGTCTGGTTTTGGTAATCAGGGTGACACTGGCCTCATAGAATGAGTTAGGGGAAATTCTTTCCTCCTTAAAGTTTTGGAGTAGTTTCAGGAGGATTGATACAGTTTTTTTGTGTGTGTTTGGTAGAATTTGGCTGTGAATCTATCTAGTCCTGGGCTTTTCTTTGTTGGGAGATATTTTCATTACTAATTCAATCTTGTTACTTGCTATTGGTCTGCTCATGTTTTCTATTTTTTCCATAATCAGTCTTGTTAGATTGTATATTTCCAGAAATTTGTTTATTTCCTCTAGGTTTTCTATTTGTTCATAATAGTCTCTGATGATCTTTTGTATTTCTGTGTTATGGGTATAATGTGTTCTTTTTCAATTCTGATTTTTGTTTATTTAGGTGTTCTCTATTTTCTTGGTTAGTCCAGTTAGCAGTTTATCAATTTTATTTGGCTTTTTGAAGAGCCACTTTTTGTTTTGTTGATCCTTTGCATTGTTTTCTTATTCTCTATTTCATTTAGTTCTGCACTGATTTTTGTTATTACTTTTCTTCTGCTAATTTGGGGTTTGGTTTGTTATTGCTTTTCTAGTTCCTTAAGGTACACCATTAGATTATTAATTTGTAATTGTTTTACTTTTTTAATCTAAGCATTTAATGTTATAAACTTTCCTCTTAGCACTGCTTTTGCTGTATCTCACAGGTTTTAGTATATTGTGCTTTCATTTTAATTTGTTTCAAAAAATTTTTGATTTCCATATTAATTTCTTCATTGGCCCAATGGACATTCAGAAACATGTTTTATTTCTGTGTGTATTTATAGTTTCCCAAATTCCTCCTGGTATTGATTTCTAGTTTTATTTTACTGTGGTTTAAGAAAATACTTGATATAATTTTGATTTTTAAAATTTGTTGAGCTTTGTTTTGTGGCCTAACACATGGCTTCTATTGGAGAATGTTTTATGTGCTGATGAAAAGAACATACATTCACTACTTATTGAGTAGAATGTTATGAAATGTCTATTAGGTCCATTTGGTCTAAAGTCCAATTTAAGTACAATGTTTCTTCGTTAATTTTCTATCTAGATGATCAGTTTAATGATGAAAGTGAGGTGTTAAAGTCACTCCCTATTACTGTATTGCATTATGTCTCTCTATTTAGGTCTGATAATTTTGTCTTATGGATCTTGGTGCTCCAGTATTAGGTGCATACATATTTAGAATTGTATATCCTCTTGCTGAATTGACTCATTTATCATCGTATAATGACCTTTGTCATTTTTTAAACTATTTTTGACTTAAAATCTGTTTTATATGATATTAGTATAGTTATTCTTGCTTGCTTTTGGTTTCTGTGTACATGGACTATCTTTTTCTGTCCCTTTCCTTTCAATGTTTATGTGTCATCAAAGATAAAATGAGTTTCTTGTGTGCAGCATATAGCTGAATCATGTTTTTTTATGTATTGAGTAGAATCTGTATTTTTTTAAATAAACTTAGGAGAAAATCTATATCTTTTAATTGGAACTTTAATCCATGGGAATTCAAGGTTATTATTGACATGTGAGGTTTTGTTCCTGTCATATTGGTAATTGTTCCCTAGTTGTTTTATACATTCTTTGCTTCTTTTCTTTTTCTCTTACTGTTTGTCTTTGTGGTTTGGTGGGATTCTACAGTGGTGCCATTTGATTTCTTCTTTTTTCTCCTTGGTGTGATTGTTTAACCAGAAAGTTTTATAGTTTTGCGTGCTTTCATGGTAGTAAATGTCATTCTTTTGCTTCCACATTTAGAATTTTCTTGACCATATCTTGTATGACTGGTCTAGTGTTGAGGAATTCCTTCAACATTTGCTTGTCTGGAAAGGACTATTTCTCTTTTATCTATGAAAGTTAATCTTGCTAGACATAGTATTGGCTGGTGGCTTTTTTCTTTGAGCGCTTTGAGTACAACATCCCATTCTCTTCTGCCTGTGAGGTTTCTGCTAAGAAGTTTGCTGTTAGTCTGATGGGGTTTCCTTTATAGGTTACTAAAGATTTTTCTGTGACTGTTTTATAATTTGACTTTTTGTTTTTACTTTGGACAATCTGATTGCAATGTGCCATGACAAAGGACTTTTTGCATACTATTTGGGGATTGATAAGCCTCTTATATCTAGATGTCTAAAGTTTTTGCTAGACTTAGAAAATTTTCATCTATTATTTAATTAAATAAGTTTCCTAAACCTTTTGATTTATCATTGCTCTCAGGGATATGGATAATTTGAAACTCTGGTCACCTTATGTTGTCTCAAGTGTCTCAAGTTTTGCTTATTTTTGAAATTCTTTTTTTTCTTTATTCTTATCTGACTGGATTATTTCCAAAGGCCTGCTTTCGAGTTCTGAAATTATTCTTCTGTTTGGTCTAGTCTGTTGTTGAGCCTTTCCAATTTATTTTTTATTTCCTTCAATGAATCCTTCAATTCCAGATGGGGAGTGCCCCCCAATGGTGAGTGCATGTGCCAGCCATGACAGGTGGGAGTGGGATGATCCTCAGGCCCCTGGCAGAGGGTTCAGGTGAGGGGTAGCACCTGCCATGCTAAAGTCCTGCCACAGGGAGGGTGGGGTTGACCTTAGAGACCACAGCATTGGCCACAGCATTTTCTACTACAGCGGGTAGGAAACATGCATCCCTCTCATGCCTTAGTCCAGTCAGGACTTGCTTCACAGTCCCAGCTATTACAGCAGAACTGGCTGACCAGTCAGATCCAGGGGATCTATGTAGTCTGCAACTCAACCCTGGTACACTGGAGTCACCGTCCAGGTTGGGACCAAGCCTCCATGGCAACTTTCTTTTTTTTTTTTTTTTGAGACGGAGTCTGGCTCTGTCGCCCAGGCTGGAGTGCAGTGACCGGATCTCAGCTCACTGCAAGCTCTGCCTCCTGGGTTTACGCCATTCTCCTGCCTCAGCCTCCCGAGTAGCTGGGACTACAGGCGCCTGCCACCTCGCCCGGCTAATTTTTTTGTATTTTTTAGTGGAGACGGGGTTTCACTGTGTTAGCCAGGATGGTCTCGATCTCCTGACCTCGTGATCCGCCCGTCTCGGCCTCCCAAAGTGCTGGGATTACAGGCTTGAGCCACCGCGCCCGGCCCCCATGGCAACTTTCACCCTGTTCAAGTCCCAGGGGTGGTGCCTGATTCCCAGCACTGGTATCTGCAGACCATAACATGCTTGCTTCCCAGTCTTAACTGTGGGCACCCCGCTGTTCATGTTACTGTTCCACAGGCAATTGCCTGAGTTTCTCTAACACCCAGTACCAGCACTGCAGAGTCCCAAAACAATACACAATCTTTTAAATGCTAACATCAAAAATGTCACCTTTTGGTAGTTGCTTAAGTCTCAGGAAAGGCATGGACCCAGAGCGAGCTGCCTTCTTAATGTAGTCCCTTCTCACACTCTCCTGGTGCCTTCCTAAGTTAGATTCAGAGCTTGGGAGAGTCAAGGTGCTCTCCTGGCCTGTATTGTACAATTCCCCTGTGGGAAAGTGGACCACAGAGAAAATCTCCCACTCACCCTCTCCCCATATTGTGGAGCGTCTTCCACCTCCCAGCCAGGCCCAATCAAGCAGGCTACCTCTTTTCCTTCCACTTCCTAGTTTCTGGTGTTTCCTGTAATTTTTCTGTTGACTTCCTATGTTCTCTCTTGGATAATGTCCTCAAAGTATAATTGTCTACACACTATTTTGGTTCTTCCAAGTAGATGAGGCAGCATGTAATGTTTCTAGTCAGCAACCTTGAAAAAGAAAACTGATTGCTCTAATTCCTATCCTAACTGCCATCTCTTTCATTTTCTTGAAGCTACACACACTCTGCTCCCCTCAAACATTTTTGATTATATCCTTTCGGAGGAAGTATGTACTACAGTCTTTTAATATTTCTTAGTATGTTGATCAACTGTCTTTTCTCCCATTAAATTATAAGTTTCCTGAGGGCGAAGAAAGCGTGATCTTACTTATTTTTGCATCTTCTGCTAGCTAGCATATTGCCATGCTGTCTACACAGAGAGGGTTAACGTTGGCAGCTTCAAGAATACATGCCAGCTTTATTTTCTCGTCTTCCTTTAACCCCATTGTTGTTGGCTGTGGTGAGCAGAGTGAATCATACAGCAAAGACATAAGAGTCTGCAAGGAACTAGTATTCTGACATCTGGAAGAGACATGGAGAATCAGATTTCAGAATCCCCAGACATAAAAGTAATCAATGAATTCTGAGTGGGTGAACTAATAAGTGAGTCTCTGTGGGAATCAGTGTAAAGTCTGATTAAAGCTGCCAGCTCTGTCCTTCAAAAATATCTACAGCCAACTACAAGTGTAAAACAAAAAGTTTGCTAAGGCTTAGGAAAAAAAGAATGAATAATGTGCCATCTGAAGCTCCTTTTGGTATGTTCTCTGTAATTTGCTATGGGGTCATTAGGAGGCAAGGTTTCTAGTCTATTCTCTGACACCCATTCACTGTGAGATTTAGACATAAAGTTAAGTTCCTTAGATATCATATACCCAATGTCCTCAGTTGACTTTTTAAGGGCCCAATTTTGTGAAGGGTTTACTCTGTTGACTTAAAAAAGAAAAAAAAATCCATTCAACAAACTTCTTTGAATGCCTATGAAAGATGTCGTAGTCTAATTCAGTGGTTAAAAATATGAGCTCTTGTATCAGATTGCATGGGTTCAAATCTCAACCCCACCTTTATTCATTATGTGAACTTGTGCAATTTACTTTCTATACTTCAGAGTGCTGACTTGTAAAGTGGGCTTAATAAAAGACCTGATGATTATCATGAGGATTAAAAGTTGTGTCATGAAAAGTAAATAGAATAGTGTTTGAGATATTATAAGAGATCAGTAAATGTCAGCTATTATTACATATCTGGGAGGAACTCCCAGAGTATGTGGCCTATGGCTTATAATCAGGAGATAAACAGGACACAGCCTCTGTCCCAAAAGTGCAAGATCACAGATTAATGGCAGAGAGCTCAGAAAAGAAAAGTAACAATTACACCGTAGGGTAATAGTACTACACACAGGGTCTCAAAAGAGCACCAATTAGGGGCACCAGATTCCACTTTATAAAGGTCAACAATTTTTTCTAAGAGGAGCAGCCACTTGGTTCTTGACAGACACATTGGTATAATCCTGGCATGAGGGAGGGAAGGTAATTATTGATAAGGGACTGGCTTCAGTATAGAAGACTAGAGGTTTTACAAGTTGCTCTGCTTTTAGGGAACTGCCCTAGGTGGTTTTAGTATGAATTTTTGTTCTATAATCCCCCACCTGTAAAAAGGAATTCATAATCCTTGACTAACAGCACTGGGATTGCTTAAATGTTAATGAGAAATGTATTTATAAACAATAATGGAGTAATACGTCTTTTAGAACAAATAGGAATTTAGGAATTAAACAGATCTGAGTTCAAATTAAGGCTCATGTCTATGAATTTGAGCTAGTTGTCTAACCTCTTGCGGCCTCATTCTTCACTGACAAAAATCAGACATAATACCTATCACGTGAGCTATATGAAATCATTGGTGAGAACACTTAGCACATAGTGGTAGCTCTGTAATCATTAGCTTTGTTTTTTGCTATCGAAAGCCTTCAAAAGAAAGATTATTTCAAATTGCAAATGAGTTCTAAAGATTGTTTATCAATGCAGTCATTTATCTCATCTTAGTAATAACTACTTAAAAATATGTTTCCCAGAGATCTTTTCTAGATTTGAATCACAGAGCTTGGAATTTAATAGAGAGAATTTAAAGGAGAAAATGAGAGGAGGAGGAGGAGGAAGTAAAAAAGAACAGAAAAGGAGAGAAGGAAGAGGAAAAAAAAGACAAACTATTTTACATCAACACATCTTGTTCAACTGTTGCTTAAGTGATCACTTTTCCTGACATTGTTATCACATGGTGGTAATATCAAATATTATTCAGTTTTTTTAGGTGCTTTCAAATCTGCATTGATTCCAGTCAAGATAGATCCCTTCTCCATTTGGATCACCTACTCCTTGCTGTTAGAAAGTTTTGAAGCCAAGTGTCTGACAGAGCAAGTCCCAAACTCTTTCACAAATACACGCTTCCCATTAAAAGGAAAACATGACAGAAACCTAAAGAAGCTGCAAAACATATTACATTTAATTTAGCTGCCCTGCCCTATTTTCTGGCACCCTAATACACACAATCTCCTAGATTATTTTTTTCTCCTGTGTATATTTTTTGGGACTTTGAAGCAGCGCACAACTCTCTGTGTCCCTTTAAATACAGTATTATTCCCATTGTAATGAAGTTAATTGCTAAAATAGAAGTGGTAGACAGCCCAGCTGTAATCTGCTATCTTACTAAAGGAAGCCAGTTTCAGGAATATCTCTCAATGGCTTAAGCATTATATTTCATTTCTCTTCTTCTATCCAGTCGGTAGACAGTCATTCTCCCAAGCCATGCCAGGAAACGTTGGTATCACAAGATTGCAGGCTCAGCTGCAGGAACTTGCTACAATACCTTCATTTTTATCATAGCAGTGATTTTACAGCCCTTCTTCTTTTCCTGGAAGTGTATGTACATTCACAGTGTGTGCTTAGTTAAAAATAATTGTGGAATGATCTAAAGTAGAGAAAGTAGAAGGTGTGATTTGCATGCACAGAATTCTTCTAGGAAGCATCAAAACTGGTGGACTAAGAATGTACTCCCTCTATCGAATGTTTCTCTTCATGCTAGTGCAATAAACTGGAAAATGCAATAATCTTTCTTTTGAGAGTAATAATAATGATAACAAACATTACATATTTGTTTAAATGAGAAAGGCTACGGCTCAATCTTTTTCTTTGTAATTTTCCTTCTTTGGCTTCTAGTCAGTTTTCTGACTAGTCTCAGTGGCAGACAATTAACACAAAGTACTTTCTATTCTGATGAGATATCACTGTAGTGAAAAATACAAGGAGAGGTGAAAAGTGTTAGACAGTGTTGGGCTAGTAGAGTGAATTGCTGCAGAGATAGCAGCTCAGGCAGCTCGTTATTATGAAATGTCCCTGGGTGTGATAGAATAGTCAAACAAAGGATATTCCTTTTCTTTCTTAATTAACAACTTGAAGATAAATAATTTTCCTCTTAAGCTCCAATCAGGATCAAGCAAAAACCGCTGTGTCCTTTGACTTCCCAAAGCTGCTGCATGAAGCATCACAGCCATTTTTTTAAAACCTCCTTCTGATTTATTAACTTAAGATAAATGGCTTTGCTATCATAACCTGTCAGTGCCATGCAATGAAAAGGAAATCAGTGGTGGTAACTGTGTGCAAAGCTGCTCAGCGTAGCTAGACTCAAACATTGGAGTCAAACCTTCAATAATTCTACCACCTCTCCCTGTAGAAAACGATCCACTGGCAAGTTTCTCTTTCATTAACTTTCTAAAGACGTCTGTCCTTGCAGAATCTCCAATTCAGCTGAACATGATGTATGAAATCCTGCCCACCTTATGCACAAAGAGCAGGAAGAAAATGTAGTGCTTGTTGGAAACAGCAATATTGTGTATGGAAGCTTCAGCAGACTTAACTGGAAAAGTTGCCCACTCGTGAAGATCCAAGGGCAAGGAGTTTCTATCTCTCCATTTTTTAATTCTTCAAATTTGGTTCATTCTTCTTGGCTGTGAATTACCTTCTGAGGCAACCAATGAGGCAAAACTTGTTAGTAATTGCATTAATAAAAAATGAACAAATTTCCCAGTATAATACATGCTTTATTTCTAAGACAACAGGCACTTTATGTCAAGCCTCCTCCTCTTTTTTCAATAAACTTGGAATACATTTATATACAGTGACTCATCAATGCATGTGCCAATCTTTTTTTGGTTCAGCAGAAAAAAATCAAAAGCCAGAGGGCACGTAGGAAAAAACAGGTGATTTTGTTGGAATTCTCATTTATATATGTAGATGATCCTGTAAGCCCATGGATGTCATTTACAACATTTATAAGGACATTCATAGTAACGCAATCTCAATAGTGTGTATGTGAAGATTTTTTCACTTACTGGAAAGCTTGATTCTTTTTCCTGTTTTGTTCATAACTGGATATCAGGATGTATTATCTATAAAAGTGGACTGCCAGACTGAACAAGACTTTATTTTTTTCCTTACCATCTGCAGTTTCTGAGGTCATCAGAGAAGATTTGCCAGATGCTTTCGCTTACCCAAGGGAAGTATGTTAAAGGGCCATGTGTTTTTCTGAAGCAAAGTATCGCTTTTACAGAGAAATGGCTGCCACCTAGAGCCAGTGCCTTCACAGTGAGTGCCAATGTGTTTCACAGTCCATGCTCACCTCTGGTAATTTCCAAAATCTGTCATCAAAATGACCCAGATCATGAACTCAGAGAGAAACAACCCATACTGGCTTGTCTGACCTCCCTGACAGTCTATCAACGAGATTGATTCTATCTCAGTCTTACAGATGCAATTCTTCATATCCAAAAGATACTGCCATTTGTAGTACTTGTTCTAAGGCAGCAAAAGCCACAGGAAGGACCAATTTTACCTATAGCACAGGATTCCAGAGGTGTCTTAATTTTTATTAATATTGGTTTCAATGGATGTTCCCCAGATTTGCAATGAGATTTTAATATTGAGAAAATCTCTGTCTTTGGCTCCTGATGGAGTCCATAGCATGACTCAGCTTGCTTTTTTCATGAGTCTGTCCTTAGTAGCAGTGCAGAAAGTGACAAGTTACTTGACTCATCTAAGTCCACATTCCTCTTCTGTTAAACATGGGAGGTGTTTGTGTGAACTGAATAAAGCAAAGGTATTTAGAAGGCTATGTAATGCTTTATAAAGGGCAGGTATTGTATATATTTATTTGAAATAAATTAATTAATACATTCTTCACAATTAGGCTAGCCATAGTACTGATTAGCATGCTAGGAATAGTATAATGATTAGCTCAGGTTAAGAGTGCTCTCTGGAGTCAGACTGCCTGGATTCAAATCCTGGCTCCTCCACTTGAGCTGGGTGACCTTGAAAATTTTCTTAACCTCTGGGTCAGTCTTCTCAGCTGTGAAGTGGTGCTAATTAAAGTGCCTATCTCAAAGGGCAGTTTAGAGGAATTAATAGTTGATATATCTAAAGTACTTAGAACATTTCCTGGCATAGAGTAAGTGCTGATGAAATATTAGCTATTATCATCATGATTGTCATCATCGGAGGTGAAATTTGAACTATGAAAGTAAGTGATGAAGCTATTTGTAGGAGACAACTGCTTTTACCTTAGAGTTTATTCTTATATGCTTTTTAAAACCAAGTAATGACTTGCATTGTTACATTACTATTACTTTTTTTTGAGACAGAGTCTCACTCTGTCACCCAGGCTGGAATGCGGTGGCGTAATCTTGGCTCACTGCAACCTCCACCTCTGGAGTTCAAGTGATTCTCCTGCCTCAGCCTCCCAAGTAGCTGGGACTACAGGTGTGTGCCACCACACCTTGTACTTTTAGTAGACATGGGGTTTTGCCATGTTGGCCAGGCTGGTCTCGAACTGCTGACCTCAGGTGATCTGCCCACCTTGGCCTCCCAAACTACTGAGATTACAGGCTGCCACCACACCTGGCCACATTACTACTACATTTATTTGAAAATTATTCAAGCATTATGCCCACATGAGATGCATGAGGCTTAAATGTGAATGTTGTCAATTGTAACAAAATTCCAGTATATTGTTTTCAAATAATATAAATCTCTTTATTTTCAAAACAAACTAACTAGCTCAAATAGAAGCCTCCTGTAAGCCCATGCCCCCTAGTCAAATTCTTTAGTTCAGCAAGACTAATCTATGAAGAATTTAGGCATTTGGAACCTCCACCTCTGAACTTGTACTTTACGGTTAAAACAATGTAATTTCCTTTGACATTTAAATCTTTATGATAATTTTCAGTAAATATTATCCCTGAATAATTATTATGTGGTTTTTTCCAACATCTATAATTACCCAATTTGGAAATAAGTTAGAGATTCTCCCTAAACCAAGTGGAGCTTAAATTGACCAAATTTATGAATGTCATTTCTTCATATCACTGCGATTCAACCAAGACCGTTTGGAGAAGCAATCTGAAATATATTTTCACTCCTCCTGGTAAGTGAATAAAACAGAAAACTAACCTGACTTTTAAAATCACGTTTTAAAGACTACATAGAGCTCAAAGACATGTCCATGGTGTGGCATTAAATGAAAAAAAAAATCAAGTAAATTAATATTGTAATATTAAAAGCACTTTAATATAAAAAGCTCTTTGATACATATGAAACTGATAGTAAAATGAGAGCAGGGATGAATTCATTCTAAGGTATGGATTATTTTCATATTTTTCCTTACACAAAAGGAAATATATGACAATAATTTTAAATTTTCCTTTAAGCAATATAAATTATCATTATTATCTGGAATAGAAAACAGATAACAACAATATGACAACAATGAAATATTTTTCAGGTTTGGTTATGCTGAGTATGTAGCAGACACAGATTTGTAATGCCTAAATTCTCACATTTCTAATCCTGCAGGCCAATTATTCTGGTAAGTGAAGAAGAATATTTAGCATAAACACAGGCTAACCATTCTCTGACAAAAACAATTTAGTCTGAATGAGATTTTCTAATTAACCAGGCACTTGCTACAATGTGCTCTGAAGAAACGGGTTGGAAATAAATAAACAAATAAATAAATAAATGAGCAATTCCACAGGAGGAAAAAAAAAGCGTTCTGAAAGGATCAGGATTTTCAAAGATAGGTTATTGGGGAAAAGCTGTTTGGAGTTTGAGGGATGTTTCCTGGTATTATTTGAATACAGAAGAGAAAAAAATTGAGAAAGTGAAATGCATTGCTTTAGAGGAGAATTCAGTTAGAGTTGTATAAAAATAACCAGAGACAGACTTAGCCTGCCTCAGTGTTCCATGCTTTCCACTCCTTACATTACCTAATCTTGCTTAATACTAACATGCATTTCTAAGCCATGAGATGCTTGAATGCCCTTAGCCCAGAAGTCCCTCTTTTCTCTGCCTTGACTGCAGAGGCTGGCTCTGCTTATATGTTCCACTCTGCCAGGTCTGCCCTATACCTTCTTTTAGATGCACAAAGAGCCACTGAGGATCACTCTTAGGGAGGAGAAAATTCTTCATTTTTACACTCTTTACTAGGCTCTGCCAGGTGCCCTGGGTATTGGAAAGTTTCAGATAATAGAAATTATGAGCCAAAACAGGTGGACTGTACACCTGGGAGCAAAAATGTGATAACAATGATTTGAGATGTGAAAGGGAGGGAAGAAAACCAATGCCATTACTTTAGTTTCTTTATTCATCTTATTGGTTGAGTTCCCACTATGTAATATTGTGGTAGGTGGAGATAAGAATATAAGATGCACAAGACAGTTCTACTTGTGATAAGGCTGAGTAGGCTCCCAGAAGCCAAATCTTCTCATAGATAACTATAAACTCTGGACAAAAATACAGAAAAAAAAAAATGACTATCTGGAGACTCTGGAAAGTAACCAAAAACAATAAATGTGAAGAGATAAAATTTTTTAAAGAGATGGCACAGAGACTATCTCCCATCTCTATGGCTTTAGCCTGAGTGTGGTCTGATACCACAGTGTGGCTTGATTGTGGGTGCTGAAGCTCCCATGGAAACCATCCATCTTTCTTAGCAGAGAAGGACCCAGCCTGGGGAAGCTCCAGCTGCTGACAAATGAGAGGTTATCCTAAAAAGGAGAGAAATGGAGCAGGACAGGGCCAGTGTCTGTGTGTAAAGCCTGATAAAGGTCCTGAACCTGGGTCTTGCATGATCAGACAGACTGCAGGCAGCCTAGCTAACAAAATAAATAAAAAGAAAACTGTATTAGTCTCTTTTCACACTGCTATAAATAAATGCATACATGTGGGGCTTAAAACCTAGATGACAGGTTGATAGGTGCAGCAAACCACCATGGCACATGTATACCTATGTAACAAACCTGCACATTCTGCAAATGTATCCCAGAATTTAAAGTATAATAAGAAAAAGAAGAAGAAAGCAAGGAAAGAAAGCAAGAGAGCAAGGAAAGAAAGAAAGAAAGAAAGAAAGAAAGAAAGAAAGAAAGAAAGAAAGAAAGAAAGAAAGAAAGAAAGA